>NW_026943822.1:17528768-17828768 GCF_035594765.1 Anolis carolinensis | reverse complement strand
ATCTTCAATATGGGGTTGCTCCCAGCCCAACCATCGAGTCAATATGGGTAACTGTGTGTCCTAATATTAGTTCAAACCATGAGGACTTTCACAACTCTGCAGAATTTATGCAGTTTCATACCTTTTTAACTCCCATGGATCAATGCTACAGAAGCCTGGGATTTGTGGCTTGTAATAGATTGCTTTCCTTGTTTCTTGTTACCATTCATATCCAAAGAAAATTGCAACAGATAGTCTAAGGTAAAGCAAAAAATGACCACATCTCCATCCAAATCAAGGTACAAAAAACTGACATGTGTTAGGGCATGGAGGCAGGTGGCTCCATGAATTCCTGGCAGTAAAAACACAGTAATCACAAAAGTAAATGTCAAATCCTCTTAATGCTTTTTAATGGCATCTAAATTGGCTTTCTAAAATGTTGGCCTCACCCTGTTTAATGGTAATACACAGAAACCATGTGAAAAGCACTTTGGATGCCCGTTTTGGTTATTTTCCATAGGAACTAGAATGCCAGCAGCTGTAATCTGAAACAGGTGAATTATATTTCTTATAGTTGCTCCAAGGAGACTCTATATGAGACTTTTAATAAGTCCGCAACTATATCTATAGTACTGAAAGGACAAGAGAAAACAGAGGAAGCGGAAGTGTGTCGGTGTATCAATACACTTCCTTGCCAAATTCCTCATCCTTCTGAGGGAAAAGGAGAAATCCGGGCTGTTTATATCCCTACCTCCTTTTGTTCCCAAACAAGGTCCTAGCAACACGTGGACTGGTGTAGCATTTTGGTGAGGTCAAATTGGTCCGCTCTATAATTATCCAACTCATAGTAGTTCTTCATTTTCAAATCTACAGAACAATATTCTATGTGTTGTCGAAGGCTTTCATGGCCAGAATCATTGGGTTGCTGTGAGTTTTCCGGGCTGTCTGGCCATGTTCCAGAAGCATTCCCTCACTTCTTTAACTTAAAGTAGTCAGAACTTCATCCTCTGCCACTTTTAAACCGTAGTCACCCCTGTGATATACGATCACAGATTCTCTGTTCCTTACTAGGACACAGACTACATAAAATAAGTCTCCAAACTTATTTTAAACCGACTCAAAATGATCAATTGAGTCCCTTGATCCCCTCAACCTAGGATCAATCTTCCCTGTGCCTCATCAGAGCACAGACTGATTTCCTTTTTTAAACTCTGCACTTCTTCAACAAAATGGCGGTTGGCTCCACCTACTTCTCCATGGCAACCAGCCTCTGAGTGCAGAGAAGCAATAACTGCAATACTCACCCTTTTAAAACACAAACACACAATTAAAAATAACATCTGGAAACCAAAAATTCATAGTTCATTACACCTAGTTTCCAAGAAATCTCACAACCTCTGAGGATGCCTGCCATAGATGTGGCTGAAACGTCAGGAGAGAATGCTTCTGGAACATGGCCATAGGTAAAGGTAAAGGTTTCCCCTGACATTAAGTCCAGTCGTGTCCGATTTTGGTGGTTGGTGCTCGTCTCCATTTCTAAGTCGAAGAGCCGGCGTTGTCCGTAGACATCTCCAAAGTCGTGTGGCCGGCATGATTGCAAGGAGCACCATTACATGGCCATACATTCATGACTCAAAGAATCCTGGGAGTTTGTAGTTTCACAAGGTCTTGTACATGCATAAATCCTGACATAAAAGCTGTGCCAAAAATATGATGGAAAATTTGGCTCTTTATTGCTTTTGAAATGGAATGCGGCACAGGGCCTATGAACATTCTCAAACGATGAGTATTTCTCCTGCGAGAATCCAGTTTGGTTCCACATTTGTCTGGTTTCGGGAGAGAACTAGATCAGTGGCACAAGAAGCCACGTATACATTAACTAGAATTGCTACCCAGTGTGCAATAAAACGTTGAACGAGGGGACTAGAATTGGACCATTTGGGACAGAACTTTTCCACTCGCCTCCACAAGTACGGTGGGAACCAAAGTAATATAATCAGCCAACTAAGACCCGAGTGAATTGAATGGCAATGCGTGACCTATTACTGTTTATGGCAGAAAATAAATCAAGAATCTTGCTCCGTCATTTCCCTGCCATCCAAGGTCACAGGGATCTCTGTTCTATTTCACAAGTCTTCTCCGTGAACCTAGCAGTTCGAAAACATGCCAATGTGAGTAGATCAATAGGTACGGCTCTGGCAGGAAGGTAACGGTGCTCCATGCAGTCATGTTGGCCACGGTTTGAATCCGGGGAGTGGAGTGAGCACCCAGTGTTAGCCCCAGCTTCTGCCAACATGGCTGAGCCAACATTTCACATATGAAGAAATGTTCACAGATGATGAAAACTTGGAATAAAGGACAAGCAACGTCTCTCCATGCAGTCATGCCTATGTCCACATGACCTTGGAGGTGTCTATGGACAACGCCGGCTCTTCAGCTTATTATTTATTTATTTCCATCATTTCTATGCCGCCCTTCTCACCCGAAGGGACTTCTTCAATGTAAATGTGCTTATGTGTCCTTTTAATAATAATAGAGTAAAATAATACATGTAATAATAATAATAATGAATAGAATCATAGAATCATAGAATTCTATGATTCTATTCATTATTATTATTATTACATGTATTATTTTACTGAATAATGAATACAGGAAAATAATACAAGTAATAACAAATAGAGTAAAATAATAAATGCAATTATAATAATAATAAGTTCAGAGTGAAATAATAAATGTAATAATAATAATAATGAGGAAAAACTCAGCCGCTATCAGGACCTCAGGATTGAACTTCAAAGACTCTGGCAGAAACCAGTGCAGGTGGTCCCGGTGGTGATGGGCACACTGGGTGCCGTGCCAAAAGATCCCAGCCGGCATTTGGAAACAATAGACATTGACAAAATTACGATCTGCCAACTGCAAAAGGCCACCCTGCTGGGATCTGCGCGCATCATCCGAAAATACATCACACAGTCCTAGACACTTGGGAAGTGTTTGACTTGTGATTTTGTGATATGACATCCAGCATATCTATCTTGTTTGATGTGTAATAATAATAATAATAATAATAATAATAATAATATCTGCATGCATCATCCAAAAATACATCACACAGTCCTAAATGCTTGGGAAGTGTTCAACTTGTGATATGAAATCCAGCATATCTATCTTGTTTGCTGTGTCATACAATAAAATAATAATAAAAATAGAGTAAAATAAATGTAATAGTAGCAACAATAATAGAGAAAAATAATAAATAATAACAATAATAATAGAGAGAAATAATAAATGTACCATATATTCCTGAGTATAAGCTGACCCAAATATAAGCCAACCAGGACCCTCACCCGAGTATAAGCCGAGGGGGACTTTTTCAGTCTTAAAAAAGGGCTGAAAAACTAGGCTTATACTCGAGTATATACAGTGTATTAAATTACACAGAACAGAGATTAAAATATAGTGAGTTTAAAATTCATAGTTAAGTGTATGGATCATTAAAACTGCTGGCTGTAGCAAGCAGCAAGATGATGATGATTATGATGATGATGATAATAATAATAATAATAATAATAATAATAATAATAATAATAATAATAATAATAATGATTGGGTGCCGTGCCAAAAGATCTCAGCTGGCATTTGGATTTGGCATTTGGAAACAATAGACATTGACAAAATCACGATCTGCCAACTGCAAAAGGCCACCCTACTGGGATCTGCACGCATCATCCGAAAATACATCACACAGTCCTAGACACTTGGGAAGTGTTCGACTTGTGATTTTGTGATACGAAATCCAGCATATCTGTCTTGTTTGCTGTGTCATACAACATAGTTGTTTCAATAATAATAATAATAATAATAATAATAATAATAATATAAAACTTTATTTGTATTCCGCCCTATCTCCCCAAGATGCATCCCTGCCTTTGCTTTTAATTACTCTGATTTTATATCTGCTTGGATTTTAATTGTATTGTCCATTATTTTATTTTGTGTATCTTTGGAATGTTTTAAGTTTTTGTCAAATATGTTGTGTTGTTGTTTCGGGCTTGTCCCTGTTGTGAGCTGCCCCGAGTCCCTTCAGGGAGATGGGGCGGGATATAAAAATAAAGTTTATTATTATTATTTTATTATGACACAGCAAACAAGATAGATATGCTGGATTACATACATAAAATCACAAGTCGAACACTTCCCAAGTGTCTAGGACTGTGTGATGTATTTTCGGATGATGCGCGCAGATCCCAGCAGGGTGGCCTTTTGCAGTTGGCAGATCGTAATTTTGTTAATGTCTATTGTTTCCAAATTATTATTATTATTATTATTATTATTATTATTATTATTATTATTATTATTTTATGACACAGCAAACAAGATAGATATGCTGGATTTCATATCACAAAATCACAAGTCGAACACTTCCCAAGTGTCTAGGACTGTGTGATGTATTTTCGGATGATGCGCGCAGATCCCAGCAGGGTGGCCTTTTGCAGCTGGCAGATCGTAATTTTGTCAATGTCTATTGTTTCCAAATTATTATTATTATTATTATTATTATTATTATTATTATTATTATTATTATTTTATGACACAGCAAACAAGATAGATATGCTGGGTTTCGTTTCACAAAATCACAAGTCGAACACTTCCCAAGTGTCTAGGACTGTGTGATGTATTTTCGGATGATGCGCGCAGATCCCAACAGGGTGGCCTTTTGCAGCTGGCAGATCGTAATTTTGTCAATGTCTATTGTTTCCAAATTATTATTATTATTATTATTATTATTATTATTATTATTATTATTAAGGAGAGGAAACATTTTGTTCAGTTGCTTGTGCCTATCACACTTCAGAAGTGCCAGACAGGTTGCTGAAGAGTGAATGACCTGAGCCTTTAACAGGCAGAGAAAAGACGTTTTGTAATACTTAAGAAAGGGAGAGGCCTTCGGGTTGTGATCCTTGGTATTCTTTATGGGTTGTTAACAAGTCTCACTGGTGATATATCGGAAGGTATGTTCCTTATGCAGAAAGCGTCGAGAGCACTGAATGTTTCTGCACACTTTTAGAAACCGGACTTGCACAAACTGTTCGGGATTTTGCAGCGTGTGCTGCTCGTCTTTGGCATCACCCTTAGAAGTAAGTCTAATACTTGTACTTCTTTGCCACCCCTTAATTTGCTCTTGAATTCCAATTCAGAGCAAATTACACAGGCATACCCCAGGCTATTCAACCTGGTGCCTTCCTAGCATGTTGAGATCTCTATGTGCCTTCGGGTTGCTTGTCAACGGATGGCGACTAATGCATTTCATAGGGTTTTCTTAGGCAAAGAATACTCAGAAAAACACATGTACCAAAGGTCCGTCTATTCCAATGTTCCCCTTTAGCACAGTGGTTAAACAAGTCCTTCTAGGAAGACCATTGGCCACAGGGCAGGACTGTATCAGCAAGATGTGGCAGGAAGAGTCATTCTTAAAAAGTCATACTGTATATACTCGAGTATAAGCCTAGTTTTTCAGCCCTCTTTTTAAGACTGAAAAAGCCCCTTTAAAATAAATTTCCCCAGGAAAGCGAAGTACTACTTATTAGGTATAACAGACCGGGATATTCATTTAGACATTAATGATGATATCCTATTTACATATTTAACAACAGCCGCTAGAATTAGTTTTGCTAAAATATGGAAGCAAAAGGAAACACCGAGTATGGAAGATTGGCTGCAGAAGGTGAAAGAGATAAAGGATATGGATAAACTAACTTTTTTATTAAAGAAAAATACAGGGACTCCGATAAGATACACAGACTGGACTAAAGTAGAAGAATTTGAAAGAAAAAGAAGTTGAAGGATAAGGGATGAAGAATAGAAGGATGAAACCTTGTTGTACTTTTCTTCGTAAACTCTTGGTAAAGAAAGAAGCAATGACCAAGCCAATAAATAAAGGGCAATATCTCTTTTTTTAAGGGTTTGTCCTTACTATTATAGACAATGAGGCTGATTCAATGTTGTTGTTTTTTGTATCACCCTCTTTCATTTATATAGAATGGGAAATGCAAAGGTGAAGATGGAAGTCACTTTTATCACTTTTTCTGAATATATATATATTTATATTTCTTTTTCTTTTTTTCTTTCTTTCTTCTTCTTTTCTTGTTTTTTCTTCACTTTCTGTCAAAAATTATTGTTCTCACTCTTTGGTTGTTATTTAATTGTTATATATACCAATAAAAATATACATTAAAAAAAAGACTGAAAAAGCCCCCCTTGGCTTATACTTGGGTGAGGGTCCTGGTTGGCTTATATTTGGGTCAGCTTATACTCGAGAATATATGGTACATTTATTATTTTTCTCTATTATTATTGGTATTATTACATTTTTTTTGTCGATTATTGTTGTGATGACTGCTCTCTTGGGTGACATCAGTGAAAGAGACTGGAGGGAAGTGATGAGTGAGTCAAGCCTGAAGTTGAAACCAGCCTCTGGTGTCTTGTGACACAGGAACCCTTGTTTGGGAAGAGGCCTGACCGGGAAACGGACGCACCAGATGGAAGCAAAAGGCTCATGGACTCGTCTGCAACACTATTGCCGAGGAACTGTGCTGGGGAAAGCCCCGCCAGTGGCATTAAGATGGGAACAACCCACCCATTGCTTCTCACACAGGAAAGGGAGAGGACGGATTTGGAAAGGTGCTCGACCAGAAAAGCTGGAAAGATCAAACATCGCAAGCTCTGGGGCGACAAGAGAGGAGAATGTAGTATCATAGCTGAGCCAACATTTCACAGATGAAGAAAACTTGGAATAATGGACAAGCAACGTCACGGAGCCCCGGTGGCGAAGTGCGTTAAAGTGCTGATCTGGAGATCGAAAGGTCCCAGGTTCAAATCCTGGAAGCGGAGTGAGCACCCGCTGTTAGCTCCAGCTCCTGCCAACCTAGCAGTTCGAAAACATGCCAATGTGAGTAGATCAATAGGTACCGCTCCAGTGGGAAGGTAACAGCGCTCCATGCAGTCATGCCAGCCACATGACCTTGGAGGTGTCTACGGACAACGCCGGCTCTTCGGCTTAGAAATGGAGATGAGCACCAACCCCCAGAGTCAGACATGACTGGACTTAACGTCAGGGGAAACCTTTACCTTCCCTAACGTCACTCCATGCAGTCATGCTGGCCACGTGACCTTGGAGGTGTCTACGGACAACGCCGGCTCTTCGGCTTAGAAATGGAGATGAGCACCAACCCCCAGAGTCAGACATGACTGGACTTAACGTCAGGGGAAACCTTTACCTTCCCTAACGTCACTCCATGCAGTCATGCTGGCCACGTGACCTTGTGTTGGCCCCATTTTAGGGGTGAGTGGCAGTGAGACGAGGAAGGTGCCTGTTGGCAGAAACCCAGGCAAGTGATTTACCTGAGCTGCCCATTTTGAGTGAGTCCCTGCTATGGCGAGCATTCAGATTAGGCCCAATTGAAATTAGCCAGCAAGCAATGAAAGAAGGTGATTTTCAGCCAAGGAAGATTTTATTATCTGCAGATAAGATGCTAGCTAGTGATACATTCACAAAGTAGATAGCATCCAGAATACAGTTTCATAGCCCTTTTTATACATAGCCAAGCCTTGGTCCCGCCTGCCTCGCAAGCACGGCTGGCGGGGATGAGGGACAGGGCCTTCTCGATCGTGGCTCCTCGGTTATGGACCACCCTCCCCAGAGACATACAACAAGCCCCAACCCTTTTGAGTTTTAGAAAAGCCCTGAAAACATGGCTATGTGCCCAGGCTTTCGAAGATTAAATGATAAAGACGACCCGGACTGATTTACGGCTAAAGCACGAGGATTTTGGATGAACGGATTTTTAACCGTATGTTTTATATTTTTATACTGTTTTAATTGCCTTAATTGGATTTTTATTGTTATATTTTAATTATGTGTAGGCATCGAATTGTTGCCAATTGTGTACGCCACCCTGAGTCCCTTCGGGTGAGAAGGGCGGGATATAAATGTTGGAAATAAATAAATAAATAAAAATAAGCCTCTAATTCTAACCAGTCACAGCCACTGGCCAGCGTGGGCTGGGAACAAAGGATGATTAAGTGTCGATGAATGGGGTTCCTTTTACTGAAAAGGAAAAATAACAAAGTGATTGAGGGCATCTTTGGCCCTACCCAGGAATGCTATTGTCTTATGAGATGAACATGGCATGGCCCCTTAATAGTGCTGGCCGAGCGGTTCGAGACCCCAGAGAAACAAAACATCATATATTAATACAATCATGCAAAAAAGATTGAGGATGGGTTTGGCTGTAGACATGCAGATCTCCTTCCGATGCAAGAGGTCCCGTTCATCAAAGGCGCAGGTGGTAAAATTAGTTCTTCCCCAAGGGGGCAAGAAGAGGTGATTGCCCTGCCAGAGTAAGCTATTGTGTTGCAATGTCCAGGTAAAGTCCAAGAGATGGGTGAGGCTGGAAATTGATTAGGAAATTCCCAGCTTGGTTTCTTTTTCCCCCCAGGCTATGCAATTGTGTGGGATGCAAGACATCTTTGGGTTCAGGAACAAGGTTTCCCCCAAAGGGAAGGAATGGGGATCTCAGGAGCATAAAACATTAGGTTAACACAACATATAAGCAAAATAGGAACACATAGGGAAAAACATGGAACATTTCGGGTAAATTATATACATGAGAGACAGAGGAAAAAGGGGAACGAAGGCAAGTAGAGTGGAAGAAAAGGAGGCAAGGAAAAAAGTGAGGAAGGAAGAAAAAGGGGAAGGGAAGGAAAAAAGAGAAGAAAAAGGAGACTCCAGTTAGTGGGGACCTGGCCCAGGTAAACTAGACATCCCAAGGACCTGGGGCTGGTTTTCTCATGCAACACTTGGAGGTGTCTATGGACAACACTGGTTCTTCAACTTAGAAAGGGAGATGAGCACCAACCCCCAGAAACGGACACAACTAGAATTAATGTCAGGGGAAAACCTTTACCTTAACATCACAGGAACTGGTCAATAAGGCAGATGTTATTTATGCGAAGGGACACTCAACCTGGTATCAGAGGGATTGTTAGTTAGTCTGAATACAAAGATGCATTATGGAGGTATGAAAGTATCTCTGGAAGGAGATGAGGATAAGCGACAAAGTGATGAGAAGTTGGATCAAAACTGGATTAGCAGCCTGCATTTCCTATTGGCATCTCGCTACTTATATGGGAGCAGCAACAAGACTGTTGTGGAATTGGAAGTGGGCGGATGGGTTGCGGAGGGGAACCCACATAGGCAGCATGAAGGTTTGAAGTATCTGAGTCACCGTTATATAACAGAGGGTGAAGGCCACAGTGTGGTGGTTGCATAGTACAAAGCTATTAAAAAACAAACCAGTAAGCAACTGAATCATAGGTTTCATTGGCAACATCTGATAATATCTGGTGCTGGATTGTATCCCTTTTGGTTGGAAATGAGAACGTTCAAGGGAAACATGAAAGTTATCTCCCAAACTCTGAAAGACTGTCAAGGTGGAGAAGATGAAGCTAACAACATCTCAGTTATTCCAAAACTCTGAAAAACTGTTAAACTGGAGAAGATGGAACTAACAACATCTCAGTTACTCCAAAACTCTGAAAAACTGTTAAACTGGAGAAGATGGAACTAACAACATCTCAGTTTCTCCAAAACTCTGAAAAACTGTTAAACTGGAGAAGATGGAACTAACAACATCTCAGTTTCTCCAAAACTCTGAAAAACTGTTAAACTGGAGAAGATGGAACTAACAACATCTCAGTTTCTCCAAAACTCTGAAAGACTGTCAAGCTGGAGAAGATGGAGCTAACAACATCTCAGTTACTCCAAAACTCCGAAAGACTGTCAAGCTGGAGAAGATGGAACTAACAACATCTCAGTTACTCCAAAACTCCGAAAGACTGTCAAGCTGGAGAAGATGGAGCTAACAACATCTCAGTTACTCCAAAACTCCGAAAGACTGTCAAGCTGGAGAAGATGAAGCTAACAACATCTCAGTTACTCCAAAACTCCGAAAGACTGTCAAGGTGGAGAAGATGGAACTAACAACATCTCAGTTACTCCAAAACTCCGAAAGACTGTCAAGCTGGAGAAGATGGAGCTAACAACATCTCAGTTACTCCAAAACTCCGAAAGATTGTTAAGCTGGAGAAGATGGAGCTAACATCTCAGTTACTCCAAAACTCCGAAAGACCGTCAAGCTAGGGAAGATGGAGCTAACAACATCTCAGTTGCTCCAAAACTCCGAAAGACTGTTAAGCCGGAGAAGATGAGGCAAGTGTGAACGTTGCAGTTGGCCTCCTTGATTAGCACGGAGTAGCCTTGCAGCTTCAGTACTCCAAACACTCAGAGCCCTGGCTGCTTCCTGCCTGGGGGAATCCTTTGTTGTTTTTTACTCGTTTTTTTTTTTTAAACAAATATTATTATGAATTAGGGGAAGAAGAAGAACATGAACACATAGGACAGTTGAACATGTACATTCTAAGAATTGGAGGCAACAAAATCAAAGTTTCAGTGAAGGTTTCTAGAGACATTTAAGAGTCTTCAAAATAAGTCTTGGAAGCCACATGCTGCTGGTGTGCCACACTTTTCCCGACCTCGATATGTGCAAAACTGCTAGCGCAGCCAGGGTTCTGAGTGTTGGATTAAGGGATCAGGGTTCAAATTTTTGCCCAAACATGTGATCTTGGACAAATCACATTTCCCTAGCCTTTGAGGAAGTCAAAGGCAGTCTATCTCAGAATAAATCCTAGGCTAGGGCTAGAAATTAAACAACCAATAAATAACAAAGTATACAAGCTGGTGGCAACACTGTGTGAAAACTACATGTGAAAGAAGACATCACAATCTCACCATAATCCCATCAATCAAGTTAGTAAATTTGTTGTCGAAGGCTTTCATGGCTGGAATCACTGGATCGCTGTGAGTTTTCCGGGCCGTATGGCTGTGTTCTGGAAGCATTCTCTCCTGATGTTTCACCTATAGCTATGGCAGGCATCCTCAGAGGTTCCAACAGACTTCACAAGCTCTGAGGATGCCTGCCATAGATGTGGGCGAAATGTCAGGAGAGAATGCTTCTGGAACGTGGCCATACAGCTTGGAAAAGTCACAGCAACCAAGTTAGTAAAGCTTGAAAATGTTGGTTGTTTGAACTACAGCTTCCAGAATGCTGACTGTGAGATATGAGAACTATAGTTTTTTCCTATCTCCACTTTCGCATTCTGATGCATTCCAGAGTGCTTTCAGAAGAAAACACCATCACTTACTAGATGTTTCTTGATAATATTTTGGGAGAGATGCTCCTTGGCTTTCCTATAGGTGGGAAGATAATATCACTGTAGCAACCGGCTCCTTCCTGTTCAGTCCTTTCCGTGGCTGTTTCTTCTTTTCTTATTAGATTTTACAATCACGACGAACAAATAGCAGAGAAATGAGCCCACTGCATCTTTTTCCTTTAGTTAAAGCGGCTCATGATACACATCTCTTTAGGTCTGACTCAATCTGGTGTTATGCAACGGTTCAGACAAAGGGAGCCAGGCAACTGTGACTAAACTCATTTTATTTATGAGTCTATCGATGAGGAGGCTTTCATTTCTGACGAAGGATTCCTGGGGTTTCTTGTGTATTGAGAACTGTCTAGTCGTGTCCGACTCTGGGGGTTGGTGCTCATCTCCATTTCTAAGTCCAAGAGCCGGCGTTGTCCATAGACACCTCCAAGGTCATGTGGCCGGCATGACTGCACGGAGTGTCGTTACCTTCCCGCCGGAGCGGTACCTATTGATCTACTCGCATTTGCATGTTTTCGGACTGCTAGGTTGGCAGAAGCTGGAGCTAACAGTCTATGTATTGTCTGCGCTTGTTAACTGTGTAATGGCATTAAATGTTTGCCATATATGTGTTCTGTAATCCACCCTGAGTCACCTCAGGGAGATAGAGCGGAATATAAATAAAGTATATTATTATTATTATAATATTATTATTATTTTATTTTATGACACAGCAAACAAGATAGATATGCTGGATTTCGTTTCACAAAATCACAAGTCGAACACTTCCCAAGTATCTAGGACTGTGTGATGTATTTTCGGATGATCCGCGCAGATCCCAGCAGGGTGGCCTTTTGCAGTTGGCAGATCGTAATTTTGTCAATGTCTATTGTTTCCAAATGCCGGCTGAGATCTTTTGGCACGGCACCCAGTGTACCCATCACCACCGGGACCACCTGCACTGGTTTCTGCCAGAGTCTTTGAAGTTCAATCTTGAGGTCCTGATAGCGGCTGAGTTTTTCCTGTTGTTTTTCGTCAATGCGACTGTCACCTGGGATGGCGACATCAATGATCCAAACCTTTTTCCTTTCCACAATCGTGATGTCTGGTGTGTTGTGTTCCAGAACTTTGTCAGTCTGGATTCGGAAGTCCCACAGTATCTTTGCGTGCTCATTTTCCAATACTTTTGCAGGTTTGTGATCCCACCAGTTCTTTACTGCTGGGAGGTGGTACTTGAGGCATAAGTTCCAATGAATCATTTGGGCCACATAGTTGTGCCTCTGTTTGTAGTCTGTCTGTGCAATTTTCTTACAGCAGCTGAGGATATGATCAATGGTTTCGTCGGTTTCCTTGCACAGTCTGCATTTTGGGTCATCAGCTGATTTTTCGATCTTGGCCTTGATTGCATTTGTTCTGATGTCTTGCTCCTGGGCTGCAAGGATCAGGCCTTTTGTCTCCTTCTTCAGGGTCCCATTCGTGAGCCAGAGCAGGTTATTATTATTATTATTATTATTATTATTATTATTATTATTATTATTATTATTATATTATCAACACAACGACGTTGTATGGCACAGCAAACAAGATAGTTATGCTGGATTTCGTTTCGCAAAACCACAAGTCGAACACTTCCCAAGTGTCTAGGACTGTGTGATGTATTTTCTGATGATGTGTGCAGATCCCAGTAGGGTGGCCTTTTGCAGTTGGCAGATGGTGATTTTGTCAATGTCTATTGTTTCCAAATGCCGACTGAGATCTTTTGGCACAGCACCCAGTGTGCCCATCACCACCGGGATCACCTGTACTGGTTTCTGCCAGAATCTTTGAAGTTCAATCTTGAGGTCTGATTATTATTATTTCATTTTATGACACAGCAAACAAGATAGATATGCTGGATTTCGTTTCACAAAATCACAAGTCGAACACTTCCCAAGTGGCTAGGACTGTGTGATGTATTATTATTATTATTATTATTATTATTATTATTATTATTTATTGCACCTGCTGAGATGACAGAGTATAAACTACATTTGTGATTTCAACTCCATTTGCAGCAATTTAAATAAACTTTTAAAAGGGGATGAAGGGAATGCGGGAAGAGATAAGATAAATTAGAATCCCTAAACTGAAGCTCAGTTCATTTGCACAGAAAACTGGCACCAGCCTCAATACGATTTGGTATGTATTGAATGCAATTGCTGTCTTTCTTATATAATGAAAACTTTGGGTGCATGAGACAATATGTTTTGCTCGTTCTCTTCTGAAACGCTCCAGTCTCATGATGTTGTTGGCTCTTTTTTCAGCCAGCAATTCACCTGAAACCAGGGATCAAGTGGCAGCGGAGGAATGAGACATACTCAGTGTTACCAAACAGTCCGAAGTCCTGGCCTTTAGCACGATTAATATGGAACAGCTTGGCTGGCCATGGGCTCTGGGCATGATGTTCAGGTGTCATATGCAGCGCATTGACAGGCACCAAAGGGCTACTTCTTTGAAGAGGGAAAACTTTGGTATCCAGATATCTAGCACTCCAAATCCCAGTTCCTCATGTTGTGGTGACCCCCAACCATCACATTATTTTCATGACTACTTCATAACTATCATTTTGCTACTGTTATGAATCATAATGTAAATATATCTGATATAATAATAATAATAATAATAATAATAATAATAATAATAATAATATTTGCTGTTCGCTGTGCCATACAACGTCGTTGTGTTGATAATAATAATAATAAAACTTTATTTATACCCCGCCACCATCTCCCCGTAGGGACTTGGGGCGGCTCACAATGTTACAAAAGTAACAATGCAAATACATAAACAATACACACAGTTTAAAACACAAGAAGATGATAAAACAGAAGTTAAAACAAAGGTTTATACAACAGTAATAATATCAAACAACCGCTAATTCAATTCAGTGAACTTCAAAGGTGGGGGGGGGGCGCGCACAAGTTCACAGTCAACTTCAAAGGTGGGGGGTTGTTCCCTGACACAAGTACACCACAAAACCTATCTGCACAGATGGCCATACAACAAGGTCTAACTACAGTAATGATGACATTCTGTTCCTGGTTTGAAAGTTTCTGCTCCTGTTTCATTACTTAATGTGAAAGTACTTGTTGAACCCCAGGAACTTCGTTTTCTGGCACAAACTTCATTAAACACGTGAAGGACGAAGTTCCTCTTCCCAGGACAAAGTTTTTGCCTTCAACTCAAGTGTCACCTTCTTTTTAGGGACTGACCAATCAGGAACAAACCAGTGAACAAACTCAGACAAAAAATTCTGTGATTTCCGATTGTAGAGACATGTGAAGATCCGGATATTCGGCTAAAAACTGATATCCTGATATGCAGGATGTATTTTCATTCACT
Organism: Anolis carolinensis; assembly: GCF_035594765.1. NCBI lineage: Eukaryota > Metazoa > Chordata > Lepidosauria > Squamata > Anolidae > Anolis > Anolis carolinensis. Next base: position 17,814,143 of record NW_026943822.1, on the reverse strand, counting down.
GGACCAAATTTGGCACACATACCTGATACGCCCAAATTTGAATACTGGTAGAGTTGGGGAAAATAGACCTTGGCATTTGGGAGTTGTAGTTGCTGGGATTTATAGTTCATCTCCAATCAAAGAGCATTCTGAACTCCACCAGTGATGGAACTGAACCAAACTTGGCACACAGAATTCTCACAACTGATAGAAAATACTTGAAGGATTTGGTGGACATTGTCCTTGAGTTTTGGAGTTATAGTTCACCTACATCCAGAGAGCACTATGGACTCAGACAATGGGGTGGATCTGGACCAAACTTGGCACAAATACATGATACGCCCAAATTTGAATACTGGTGGAGTTTGGGGAAAATAGACCTTGGCATTTGGGAGTTGTAGTTCACCTACAATCAAACTTGTAGGATTTGGTATACATTGTCCTTGAGTTTTGGAGTTGTAGTTCACCTACATCCAGAGAGTGCTATGGACTCGGACAATGGTGGATCTGGACCAAACTTGGCACAAATACATGATACGCCCAAATTTGAATACTGGTGGAGTTTGGGGAAAATAGACCTTGGCATTTGGGAGTTGTAGTTCACCTACAATCAAACTTGTAGGATTTGGTATACATTGTCCTTGAGTTTTGGAGTTGTAGTTCACCTACATCCAGAGAGTGCTATGGACTCGGACAATGGTGGATCTGGACCAAACTTGGCACAAATACATGATACGCCCAAATTTGAATACTGGTGGAGTTTGGGGAAAATAGACCTTGGCATTTGGGAGTTGTAGTTCACCTACAATCAAACTTGTAGGATTTGGTATACATTGTCCTTGAGTTTTGGAGTTGTAGTTCACCTACATCCAGAGAGTGCTATGGACTCGGACAATGGTGGATCTGGACCAAACTTGGCACAAATACATGATACGCCCAAATTTGAATACTGGTGGAGTTTGGGGAAAATAGACCTTGGCATTTGGGAGTTGTACTTGCTGGGATGTATAGTTCACCTCCAATCAAAGAGCCCCTTGAACCGCACCAATGATAGGATTGCTGTCGGTGTATGAAAGTGATGTTGTTGACGTACTTTTTAAAAAGATGATGATGATGATGATGATGATGATATAAAATAAAAATCTAAAAAAGAAGAAACACAATGTGAAAGCTTTGGTGTGAGTGACACATTTCTTAAGGGCCTGGTTTCGTTGGCTTTTTGTCACCTCCAGACCTCTCCCATATCTCTTGTTTACCATTCGGCTCAGCCTGACCCTCTTCGCTATCAAGCTGATTCTGCTTCAGCCGCTTTTCAATGAACCAACTGGCATCTTTCTGCCTCTGGAATCAAGATGACCTTTCCGAGACGAAGGGAACAGAATTGCTTTTCCTCCCGGCTTCCATTCCATGAATGCCTCCTTTGACTGGTGTGTTTAAAAGGGAGCTGAAGCACAATGGCCTTATCGCGCCTGCCTCCTCCGGCAGGGATCCAGATGGACTTCTCTTGCTTCTCTTTGCCCTGACACTCAGCTGCCTTTCTTTGTGAATTGCACACCTTATCTCTGCCATCTCCCTTAGGATATCTGTCCACAGGCTTTCGCCACCCAAAGGTTAATATAATGGATGTGTTTTCGCAAAGAGTCAATCTACGGATCCATACAGAAAGACATACAGGGAGCTGGATAATCTCCCTTTATGCCTCCCTTAATCCCATTCCATATATTTTAAATGGCTAATTTTAATCTGCATGTCATCAGTGGATTTTATCTTGTATTTTAACTCTGTGTATCTTGATGCATGTCTTTCAATAGTGTTTTATTATTATTATTAGCGACATTTATATCTCACCCTTCTCACCCCGAAGGGGACTCAGAGTGCTCATTCTCCAATACTTTTGCAGGTTTGTGATCCCACCAGTTTTTTACTGCTGGGAGGTGGTACTTAATAATAATAATAAATAATAAAACTTTATTTATATACCGCCCTATCTCCCGGATGGGACTCAGGGCGGTTTACAGTCTTAAAAGCCACACAACATTACATAACGACATAACACACATTATTAAACAAGATAAAATAGTACAATTATAACGATAAATCACACTTAAATGACCAGATCAAGGGGACGGGAACCATAAACCCAATATATTAAAATGTATCATTTTAGGATAGGGAAATCTTGTGCAATATATTCAGGCCCAGAAATCAGCGGTACTTGAGGCATAAGTTCCAATGAAACATTTGGGCCACATAGTTGTGCCTCTGTTTGTAGTCTGTCTGTGCGATTTTCTTACAGCAGCTGAGGAGATGATCAATGGTTTCGTCGGTTTCCTTGCACAGTCTGCATTTTGTGTCATCAGCTGATTTTTCGATCTTGGCCTGAATTGCCTTTGTCCTGATGGCTTGCTCCTGGGCTGCAAGGATCAGGCCTTCTGTCTCCTTCTTCAGGGTCCCATTCGTGAGCCAGAGCCAGGTCTTCTCCTTATCAGCTTTTCCTTCAATTTTGTCAAGGAACTTTCCACGCAATGTTTTGTTGTGCCAGCTGTCAGCTCTAGTTTGTAGTACGGTTTTCTTGTACTGATTTTTTTGTCTGCTGTGCTTTGAGGAGTTTCTGATTATTATTATTATTATTATTATTATTATTATTATTATTATTATTATTATTAGAGTTGTAAACTTTCACAAGCTCCAGCCATACTCTTGCCTCCTTCCTTAAGTCTCTTTTACTCCAGCCATTGAAGCTGGTTTTATGTGACCTGCTTTTGCTGAGAAAATGTGCCGGACTGGAATTTGTTTTTTTGTCTTAGATGTTATTAAAACACAGCCTTGTTTTTGCCAAATCAAAATGTAGACGAGGGAGGCTTGTGTTCCGCGGGTATCTCTTCTGATCTGGAAAGCCAAGCCGGAGCTGAACCTCTTTGACTCGGAGTCTGGATAAATATTCCCTCTTTGTGTCCTTTGGAAGAGGCAATGTGTACTTATCTCGCTTCCTCCATAGGTTGAGCATCCAAGAAAGATGCGTCGAGGAGACCTTGTCATAGACACACTGTACGTTCAGGGCTGACTGTACTTCCAGAATAACACAAAACACGGACAAAATATTAAAGCGTTGTGTTAACAATTTGCTAAGTAAACATGTTATTGGAAGGGGGCTGGTTGTGCTAAATTGCTTTTCCAGTCATAAACCAATGCCTTCAGGGGTGGCTGTTTAAGCTATTCTTTTAAAAACATGGGATTGAAACTTGGCAAAGCCTGCAAGCCCTTTTGGGTGGGTGGGTGGAATCAAGAATAATAAAAGGTTAATTATTTTCAAACCTTTGAAAGCTGGGTTAATCCCATCTGCTGTTACAGGAAAAGGCATTGTTGCAGCGCATAGTAGGGATCCGTTGCATCTATATATATAAAAGGGTAATGAAATTTCGGTCTAGGGCAAAACAACAAAACTGCACATCCCAGAAACACTAAACTTGGCAGCACAACCCCTCATCCATGCCTCTACGTTCATACAACAAAAAGAAAAGAAAAATAGAGTCCTAATTAGAGGGAGAGGAATAATTGTTTTTATTCCAATTGCTGCCAGTTAGAAGGCTAAGCTCCGCCCACTTGGTCTCCTAGCAACCCACTCAGCCCACTCAGGACAGGCAGAGTTAGGCCTCACTTAGGCCTCTTCCACACTGCCTATAAAATACAGATTATCTGATTTTAACTGGATTATATGGCAGTGTAGACTCAAGGCTCTTCCACACAGCTATATAACCCATTTATAATGGACTTAATGTCAGGGGAAAAGCTTTACCCTTTACCTTACTATCACCAATTCCTCAATACTTTATTTCCCATACCACCAGACTTTGCCACAGCAACGCGTGGCCGGGCACAGCTAGTACTTATATACAGTAGAGTCTCACTTATCCAACATAAACGGGCCAGCAGAACGTTGAATAAGCGAATACGTTGGATAATAAGGAGGGATTAAGGAAAAGCCTATTACACATCAAATTAAGTTATGATTTTACAAATTAAGCACTAAAACATAATGTTTAACAACTAATTTGACAGAAAAAGTAATTCAATACGCAGTAATGCTATGTAGTAATTACTGTATTTATGAATTTAGCACCAAAATATCACGATGTATTGAAAACATTGACTACAAAAATGCGTTGGATAATCCAGAATGTTGGATAAGTGAGTGTTGAATAAGTGAGACTCTACTGTAATTTAGTACAGGCATGGTCAAACTTTGGCCCTCCAGGTGTTTTGCAATTATTATTATTATTATTATTATTATTATTATTATTATTATTATTATTATTACATGTATTATTTTACTCTATTATTAATTAAAAGGATACGTAAACACATTTACATTGAAGAAGATGAAAATAACGATTTAATCAGAGTTGAATAGTCATATCTTAAATTACAGTTTGATGTAAAGATTCAAAAACACTTAAACTACTGATGCCTCGATTAATGTAATTTTATTGGTATCTCGGCTTATACTGGAGTCAATGTTTTCCCAGCTTTTTTGTGGTAAAATTAGGTGCTTCGGCTTATATTCGGGTCGGCTTATACTCGAGTATATACGGTATTTCATTATTTCATTCATTCTTCGTGCCACATCTTGCTGATACAGTCCTGCCCTGTGGCCAGAGTAGAGTAGAATAATAAATGTAATAATAATAATAAGATCAGAGTGAAATAATAAATGTATTAATAAACAATTTAGTGTAGGTAATGCACATAGCAAAATAGATACTCTAACTTGCAGTCTTAAATCTGTTCTATTTATGTCCCTTTTTTCATATCTATATATTAATCTTTCTCTTTCTATTTTCTTTTTTCCTTTTTGCTTTTCCTTTTTCTTCTTTATTACTATTATATTATTACTGTATTATAAAAGAAATCTTAATAAAAAGTACAGTAGGGTCTTACTTATCCAAGCCTCACTTATCCAAGTTTCTGGATTATCCAAACCATTTTTGTAGTCAATGTTTCCAATATATCGTGATATTTTGGTGCTAAATTGGTAAATACAGTAATTACAACATAACATTACTGTGTATTGAACTGCTTTTTCTGTCAAATTTGTTGTAAAACATGATGTTTTGGTGCTTAATTAGTAAAATCATAACCTAATTTGATGTTTAATAGGCTTTTCCTTAGTTCCTCCTTATTATCCAAGATATTCGCTTATCCAAGCTTCTGCCGGCCTGTTTAGCTTGGATAAGTGAGACTCTACTGTATTAAAAAAATTAATGTATTAATAATAATAATAATAATAATAATAAAGTAAAATAAATGTAAAGTAGCAACAATAATAGAGAAAAATAATAAATGTAATAATAATAATAACAACAAGATCAGAGTGAAATAATAAATGTAATAATAATAATAATAATAGAGTAAAATACATCACACAGTCCTAGACACTTGTGATTTTGTGATACGAAATCCAGCATGTCTATATTGTTTGCTGTGTCATAATAAAATAATAATAATAATAATAATAATAATAATAATAATAATAAAGTAAAATAAATGTAAAGTAGCAACAATAATAGAGAAAAATAATGAATGTAATAATACCAATAATAATAATAGAAAAATAATAAATGTACCATGTATTCTCGAGTATAAGCTGACCCAAATATAAGCCAACCAGGATTCTCACCCAAGTATAAGCCGAGGGGGGCTTTTTCAGTCCTAAAAAAAGGGCTGAAAAACGAGGCTTATACTCGAGTATATACAGTAACTGCGTACAAAATACTTTTGAACTCTATTTGCAGCAATTGGACTAAGCTGGGGACAATGGGAAGGAAGGGAGATGAACTGGGATGATTTTAAGAAGTGGGACTAAAAAGAGTATTAATTTGAATTGCATTGGGATAAAAGGAAAACAGAGGGGAAGGAAAGAGAGCATGGAACATCACAGCAGAAGACATGACCATCTGGCTGATCGTCTTGAACAGGAGCGCTCCCAACAATGCCATGTTTTGTTGCCAGTTCCATTTGTTAGGTTGGAATAATATTTAACTCGGCGCGGAGCAGCAGGAATGTACACACTGGCTTTCTGTGTTTGGTTAACCGCTACCTAGCAACTCAACAGCAAGGCTCCGAATCTTGGCCGGTCGCTTGCTGTTAATCAGGTTTTCCACGTCTCCGTGGAGAGGCGAGGGACCTCCTTCTGTCGCAGTGCTAAAATATCAAGGAGACCCACTTTTCAGCCCTGAACTACTTTCCTTTGGATATGTAAGCCAGGGTTTCTGGATTAATAGGTCAAGGCCTCCTCAAAGTGTGGTGAAGTGAGGAAGAAAGAGAAAACACCTTCCGTGCATGACCTCAATACAAAATATGTGGCGGATGTGTGCATAAAAAGTACCTGAAATAGTCTAAGTAGATGATGCAATCGGCAACGTCTTCTGTCCTCTATCAGGGTTTGGCTTCGGTGCGTTGCTTGAACACTGGCCACTTCACCTGTCACCTGAAAAAGGGAGGTGTAGTTGTGTTGTCGAAGGCTTTCATGGCCGGGATCACAGGGTTGTTGTGTGTAGACGTATCCAGAAGTATTCTCTCCTGACGTTTCGCCCACATCTATGGCAGGCATCCTCACAACCTCTCAGGATGCCTGCCATAGATGTGGGTGAAACGTCAGGAGAGAATGCTTCTGGAACATGGCCATATTGCCCGGAAAACACACAACAACCCGGAGGTATCGTTGCCTGGTGAACACCTAAGGTAAAGGTAAAGGTTTCCTCTGACGTTAAGTCCAGTCATGTCCGACTCATCTCCATTTCTAAGCCGAAGAGCTGGCGTTGTCCGTAGACACCTCCAAGGTCATGTGGCCGGCATGACTGCACGGAGCGCCGTTACCTTCCCGCCGGAGCAGTACCTATTGATCTACTCACATTTGCATGTTTTTCAACTGCTAGGTTGGCAGGAGCTGGAGCTAACAGCGGGCGCTCACTCTGCTCCCGAGATTTGAACCTGGGACCTTTCGGTCTGCAAGTTCAGCAGCTCAGCGCTTTAACGCACTTCGCACCTGCTGATCTGCAAATACAGATGCAAATTTGGAACTGGTTACTAAAAACTGAATATAGTTTTAGTAGGAAATATGACAAGCTGCGGGAAAGGGCCTTTTTGGACTTTGGTTTCCAGAAGATCATATGTGCATCTACATTGTAGAATCAATGCAGTTTACATCACTTTAATTGCCATGGCTCAATGCTTTATAATACAGTAGGGTCTCACTTATCCAAGCTAAACGGGCCGGCAAAATCTTGGATAAGCGAATATCTTGGATAATAAAGAAGAATTAAGGAAAATCTTATTAAACATCAAATTAGGTTATGATTTTACAAATGAAGCACCAAAACATCATGTTATACAACAAATTTGGCAGAAAAAGTAGTTCAATATGCAGTAATGTTATGTTGTAATTATTGTATTTACGAATTTAGCACCAAAATATCACGTTATATTGAAAACATTGACTACAAAAATGCATTGGATAATCCAGAACCTTGGATAAGCGAATCTTGGATAAGTGAAACTCTACTGTATTGGTATACTGTAGCGCAATATAAGCACTATATCTATATATATAAAAGAGTGATGGCATCACGGCAGCAGACAAAACAACAAAAGTAAACACCCCACAACCTCGAAAATTGACATCACAACCCCTCAGCCATGCGTCTAGAAAAATAAAGTCCTAATTAGAGGAAGAGGAATAATTGTTTTTATCCAATTGCTGCCAGTTAGAAGGCTAAGCTCCGCTCACTTGGTCTCCTAGCAACCCACTCAGCCCAGGGGACCCTTTACCTTAACTACCACCAATTCCTCAATACTTTATTTCCCATACCACCATACTTCGCCACAGCAACGTGTGGCTGGGCACAGCTAGTAAGCATTATATATTATTATATTGTACGATACAAATTACAATACATGTAATATAAATATACAATTATAATAGTGTATTATTATTATTATTACATTGTATTACACCACAATATTATTATTAATAATAATATTTTATCTCTTGTTGTAATGATGTTGTTTCCTGCTTTGAGCCACAGGGAGAGGAGGGTAATAAATTCATCATCATCATCATCATCATTTATCATTATTATTATTATTATTATTATTATTATTATTATTATTATTGACACAAAGACATAATGTGGGACTCTACTGTAACTGGAATTGTAGTTGGCTGAAGCATTAGTCCTATTTGGCAGGAAAGACTAAGGACTTCCAAGACTATAGCTACCCTGATCCCATAGCTAAAGTGGTGACAAACTGCATTAATTCTACAGTGTAGACCAGGCATGGGCAAACTTCAGCCCTCTGGGTGTTTTGGACTTCTAGCCACGATGCATCACAATCCTAGAACAGAGAAGCCGGGGAAAGTGTCCAAACTTGCTTCTATCTTCATTGCACTGTATAAACATGGCTAGAAACCAGTTCATCTCCACAACCCACACACATATCCATCTCACACAATGGTTCTTCTTTGTTGCAGGAGAATAACACGTATCCTTTCTGATTGGAAACCAGTGCCCATTTGTTTTGTAAAACGGGAACAAGCATCCCTGAGTGACAGGGAATACTGAAAATAGCCGGGTATCTATCTGTAGGCTATTGTATAACAGTGTTAATGAATCATGTGGATACAGATAATCTGGCATTTGCTTTGAAAAAGGTGTAGGTGGATTATTCTGCTGTTGTTCTACTTTGGCTCTCGGCTAATTTCGTTTCGGATGTTTTATCATTTTATCAACACAAAGAGATGCTGCTTAGTAGAAAGGTGTCAGATGATCTGCAGTTAGTCAGCAAGGGTCTCTAAAAGTTCATCTACACTGTCGAATCAATGCAGTTTTGCACCACTTTAACTGCCATGGCACAGTGCTTTATAATACAGTAGTAAAGGTAAAGGTTTCTCCTGACGTTAAGTCCAGTCGTGCCCGACTCTGGGGGTTGGTGCACATCTCCATTTCTAAGCCGAAGAGCAGGCGTTGTCCGTAGACACCTCCAAGGTCATGTGGCCATAGGCATGACTGCATGGAACGCCGTTACCTTCCCGCTGGAGCGGTACCTATTGATCTACTCACATTTGCATGTTTTCGAACTGCTAGGTTGGCAGAAGCTGGAGCTAACAGCAGGCGCTCACTCCAATCCCCAGGTTTGAACCTGTGACTTTCGGTCTGCAAGTTCAGCAGCTCAGCGCTTTAACACACCGAGCCGCTGGTGGCTCCTATAATACAGTAGAGTCTCACTTATCCAAGACTCGCTTATCCAAGGTTCTGGATTATCCAATGCATTTCTGTAGTCAATGTTTTCAATATATCATGATATTTTGGTGCTAAATTCGTAAATGCAGTAATTACAACATAACATTACTGCGTATTGAACTACTTTTTCTGTCAAATTTGTTGTATAACATGATGTTTTGGTGCTTAGTTTGTAAAATCATAACTTAATTTGATGTTTAATAGGCTTTTCCTTAATCCCTCCTTATTATCCAAGATATTCGCTTATCCAAGTTTCTGCCGGCCCGTTTAGCTTGGATAAGTGAGACTCTAATGTAACTGGAATTGAGCCATGTGAGCTAAAGTGGTGACACACGGCATTAATTCTACAGTTTAGACCAGACATGGGCAAACTTTGTCCCTCCAGGTGTTTTGGACTTCAACTCCCACAATTCCTAACAACCTGCTGGTTTCCCCATTATTTCTGCATCCGGATCAAAACTGCTTGGAAAATGGAATACCACTCCTCCCTGATGATATCAACATAACTAGCACTTTGGCCCAGTTTCCTACAAATCTTATCCATGATTTTATCAGTATGTATTGTATGTGTTTCTAGAACTTGTTTTATTGTTGTTTGATTTGTTTTACTGCTTGTTTTTATATTGTTGATGACCGGGCTTGGCCCCATGTAAGCCGCCCTGAGTCCCTTCGGGGAGATGGGACGGCGTATAAGAATGAAATTATATCTATATATATAAAAGAGTGATGGAATCAGGGCACCGGACATAACAACAAAACTACAGGCCCCCCAACCTTGAAATTTGACAACACAACCCATCATCGATGGCTCTAGGTTGATACAACAAAAAGAAAAGAAAAATAAAGTCCTAATTAGAGGGAGAGCAATAATTGTTTTTATCCAATTGCTGCCAGTTACAAGGCTAAGTTCCGCCCACTTGGTCTCCTAGCAACCTACTCAGCCCAGGCACAAGAGTTTGGAGAGACCCCTAAGGGCCATCCAGCCCAACCCTTTCTACTATGCAGCAGGACACAATCCAAGCATTCACAACACATGGACAACGTATAAATACTATACAATACTACACAGGGACATACACCCCCTCTACGCTCACCACTTTCACAGTACACAAACAACCAAATGCATACTAAATATAAAGACAACCATACAACAGACATTCAATACCACCACTACCTCAACTATTTCTTACCAACACCACCAGACAACCCCACAGCAACGTGTGGCCGGGCACAGCTAGCTATTATATAAATGGAAGAACTGGATACTGTTGTCAAAAAGCAGTGAAGGGAATCCTTCATTTCCTCGTTCCAAAAGAGTTACTGAAACATGGCCCATAATTCACCTTTATATCTCCTTCTAGTCATCACTGCTCTTGGACATTAAAAGCAGTATTTCAAATGAGAGGGTGATGAAGATGCCGCAGTGTGTCCACGAAACAGCTATGAAAGGAACCCGTATTTAATAGTTTTTAACTGATTTTATGTATTGTTGATTGATTTTGTATAGGCACCTAATTGTGCCAGTGTTGTAAGCCGAAATGAGTCCGTTCGGGTGAGAAGGGCGGGATATAAATATTGGAAATAAATAAAATAAAATAAACAGGAGAGAACTTATTGCAAACCTCTTTGGGGCATGTAGTATTCTGTATGTGAAAAGAAGGCAAAGGTATCGGTAGTGAGAAGGTCAAATCAGGTGAACGTGACGTCGGGGCGTCTGTACAGTTGCTTGTTTCTGTGGGAACCGGCAATCGATCGAAATCCCTGGCAGCAATCGGCTCTGAAATGTCTGCCGAATCCACCCAAGGCAGGCCGAGGGTAAGAGCCAGTCCTGCAGTTTCATTCTACCTGAAAGCCAAGCAGCAGGAAAAACGAGAATGAGGAGCAAGACATGCCATGCCCAGCATTGTTGCAGAGGATACTGGCATTCGTTGCAGTCGTGGAGTTTGGGCCTGCGGGTCAAAACAACAGGTCTTTCGCGGAGCAAGGGCGATGTGATGACCCATGGGCCTTGTAGTCCTGCTCAGGACATTGTAATTCCTGATGAAGATGAAAACTTGGGTTTTTTACCTTCCCAGTCTGAACTGGATTCTTCTCAGCCAGATCTTTCCCAGGCAGATCTGGGAACCTTGCACCTGCAAGAAAGTTGTCTCCCAGAAGTATGTCAAACAAGCCCAGAGCCTACTTCTCCCGTGTTCTTGCGCCGGGAGTTTTGTAAACAACAGAGAAGTTTGGAATCAGCTTCGCGCAGGAGTGCGAGGATTGCAGCTAAGAATGTGGCCAATTAAGACTGCTTCTCGTGAGAATCTTTGGGGAGTCTCACATCTGGTCTCAGAGTTTAGCTTTCGGTTCTGATTCCCAGAGAACTGCTTCGGCGGGAAAGTTAGACTCTATTTAGGTGTTTTACCCGCGTAGTAACTTCGCGGAGTCAATTCGTCAGCCTACGGAGCGAGTTGTGTCTGGACAGCGCGCTCCGATTCAAGCCTCGCTCCTGCTCAAGCCTTGCCTTGCTATCCAGCCTTCGCCTTGCTTCCCAGCCTTTGTTTATCTACGGACTTTGCCTTGTTTCCCAGGATCAATCCTTGCCTTGTTCCACGGATTTTATCAAGTTATTCCACGGACCTTGCTCTTGTTCTTAGTTACCTTGTTCCACGTTCAAGCCTTGTTTCAAGTATCAAGTTATTTCCTAGCCTCGCTCAAGTTTCATGGACTAAAGGACCTTGTCATCTCCCCTCACTTTGCTTGGCAAAGTGAGTGTTTCGGTTATTGGATTACAACTTTGGACCTTAATATTTCTTATTGGACATTGCCTTTTTGGACTAATACTGACCTTTCCTGAAAGGTCTAATTCTGGACCATTTCCTACACTTGTTTTTATTAACTTTATATATTCCTTCAATAAAGATATTAGATAGATTCTGGCCTCTGTGTATGGTTATTGGTGCTCTGCAGCCTGGGTCTTGACAGTTTGACTCCGCCACCCTAAGCACCAATTAACCTCGGCCAGAATGTCTACCGGAGTCGTACCTGGGCCGAGCGGCCAGCCGATTACCTACACCATCGACAAGGATGAGGTGGACCGAATCCGTGATAAGCTCAATGCACAGGATGGAGAAATAAGGGGTTTGAAGGAACGCGGAATTCGTCTTCCGGCCATGGCGTTGCCAACCAAGTTTACTGGAGAAGCTTCTAAGGTTCATGTCTTCCGTCGCCAATGTCAAGCTTATCTGGAGGCCCGTGCTGCCGAGTTTCCCCAAGAAGACATCAAAGTGGCATGGGTTTACAGTCTTCTAGACGGGCCAGCGGCCAGCTGGGCGACGGCACTGTACGACCAAGCCTCTCCACACCTAAGATCAGCGCAACACTTCTTGGACCACCTCAAGGAGACTTGGGGAATCGAGGACAATTTGGAGGCAGCCGGTCACAAACTCCGTCGCCTTTTCCAAGGAGACAGACCTATGTCTCAGTATATAGCCGAGTTCCGAGTGCTGGCCCACAACACCGGCTGGAACGATGTAGCCCTCAGGGGACAATTCCGGGAGGGTCTCAACATTGAAATGCTGGAAGAAATCTCCAAGGTGGATCCTCCCCAGACCCTCGAGGCACTCATTGATCAATGTTTACGGGCTGAAGTCATGATTGCCAACAGGAAACAGTGGGTTCGAGGCCAGGGCGGTAGAGCCGGGGCAAAACCCCCCGCTCCCGCCAGCGTTCAGCCACGTCCGGTCTGGAGACCCCCACCGCCAACCCCATACCCCAGAGGAGGCGAGGAGGTGCCGATGCAGTTGGGCAATGTGCGTCCCAGACTAGATGCCGCCGAGAAGGCCCGTCGTCAACGCTTAAACCTCTGCTGGTACTGCGGGAACGGGGGCCACTTCGCCAGAGAGTGCCCAGCCAAAGGGAAGCCTGCCGCCCGTCTTGCGGCGGCGTCCTCCACGGAGACGAAGACGTCTGAGCCGACTGACACACAGCCGGCGGGGGAAGCCAACGACCGGGTGTAGAGAGGCTCGCCAACCCGGTCAAAAAATCCATCCAAGAGCCGCCAACCGGGGTCCTGTTCCTTCTCGTGGTCACATTATGGTCAGCAAAAAGGGGACCCGTCATGATCCACGCCATGATAGACTCTGGAGCTACCAACAATTTCATTGATAGAGAGTATGCCGACTCTCTGGGATTACAATATCATGACTTCAAGAATGCCCGTGTGGTGCAAGCCATAGACGGCCGCCCCCTCAAAACGGGCCCCGTAAGTCAGTGGTCGGAACCCACCAGGATGTGGATAAGGGAACATATGGAAGAGATTTCCTTCTTTGTTACCGAGGTTCCCCATTTCCCTGTGATTTTGGGAATTCCATGGCTGACTCTCCACGACCCCAACATCTCCTGGTCCAACAGAGAACTGCAGTTTGCTTCACCGTACTGCCAAAACCATTGCCTCGTAGCCAAGGTATGCCACGCCACAGACACCGAGCCCATCATCACCTTGCCAAAGAAGTACTCCGAGTATTGGGATGTATTCAATGAGAAAGAAGCCGAAAAATTACCCCCACATAGACCTTATGACTGTGCCATTGACTTGGTGGAGGGGGCCCCGATCCCGCGAGGGCATCTCTACTCCCTGACTGAACCAGAGCAAGAAGCTCTCAGGGAATTCCTAGAGACAAACCTTCGCAAGGGATTCATCAGACCCTCTCAATCCCCAGCCGCCTCCCCAGTGATGTTTGTGAAGAAGAAGTCAGGGGAACTACGCTTGGTGGTGGACTACAGAGCATTGAACAATATCACCAAGCGGAACAGCTATCCCCTGCCCTTAATCTCGGATCTACTGGATCGGCTTCGAGGAGCCAAGGTTTACACCAAGCTGGATCTTCGGGGGGCTTACAACTTAGTTCGCATCAGGGAAGGGGACGAGTGGAAGACCGCCTTCCAGACCAAATTCGGATTATTCGAGTCCCGAGTTATGAATTTCGGTTTATGCGGAGCCCCCGCAACGTTCCAGCATTTTGTCAATGACATTTTTCAGGACTATCTAGACAGGTTCTTGATAATCTACCTGGACGATTTTTTGGTGTTTTCTAGATCACAATCAGAACATGAGAACCACGTCAAAATGGTGTTACAACGATTGCGGGATCATGGACTTTATGCCAAGCTGGAAAAATGCGCCTTTGATCTACAAGAGGTAGATTTCCTTGGTTACCGCATCTCGCCTCTAGGGCTTTCCATGGATCCAGCCAAGGTTTCAGCAGTATTGGAATGGCGGGCGCCAACTAACAAGAAGGAGGTGCAGCGTTTCTTGGGGTTCGCGAACTATTACCGCAAGTTCATTCCAGATTTTGCCCGCTGGTCCGACCCCATCACTAGCTGCATCCGTGGAAAGCAGCCTTTCCGCTGGACTGATCAAGCAGAGAAAGGGTTTCAACAACTAAAGAAACTATTCACCTCCCAGCCAATTCTACAGCACCCAAATCCTGGAACCCCTTTTGTGGTGCAAGCGGACGCCTCTGATGTGGCAATTGGGGCTGTACTCTTACAACCGGTGGGAGATCACCTCCATCCCTGTGCCTTTTATTCTCGTCAACTAACCACACCAGAGAGTAATTACACCATTTGGGAAAAAGAACTACTGGCCATAAAGGCAGCCTTTGAAACTTGGAGACATTGGCTAGAAGGGGCCAAATTTCCCATTGAAGTCCACACTGATCATCGTAATCTAGAACATCTAAGAACTGCCCGCAAACTAAATCAGAGGCAGCAACGTTGGGCTTTATTCTTTGAACGTTTCAACTTCCAGATCCATTATGTGACCCCAGCCCAAACCAAGCAAGCAGACGCCCTGTCACGTAAACCGGAATACGCTGCAGGACGCAAGGAGACCTTTGAATCCCAACTGCTACAACCCGAGAACTTTGCCACGCTCACGGTGGGGAACACCAAATCCATTCCCATTGGTTCAACTTCCCCTACTCCAGGACCCATCTGTGCTCAAGAAATCAGGGCTAGTCAGCAAGCAGATGCCTGGGCGCAGGACCAACTTCGCCAAGGTCTGCACTTTCCCTTTTCGCTTAAAGATGGGCTGCTCTGCTATAGAAATCATGTTTATATCCCACCCGGACCGGGCAGGGAAAAAGCGCTTCGTCTGTGTCATGACTGCAAACCAGCAGGACACTTCGGACTATTTAAAACCATGCATTTGATCCTAAGGGATTTTTGGTGGCCCAAGATCCGCAAGGATGTGGAAAAATATGTCAACACCTGCCCAGTATGCCAGCGCTCCAAGATACGAAGGGAGAAGCCCTCAGGGCTTTTACACCCCCTTCCTACCCCATCTCGCCCATGGGAAATAATTTCCGCGGATTTCATCACTGACCTACCACCTTCCTGTGGATTCACCACGATCTTGGTGGTGGTGGACCTTTTCACCAAGTTAGCCCATTTCATTCCCTGTGAAGGCCTCCCCACGGCCAAAGAAACTGCGGAACTATTTCTTCAACATGTATTCAGACTACATGGATTGCCCAAGAGTTTAGTCACAGACCGTGGATCTCAATTCACCTCTCGTTTTTGGAAGGCACTACAAAAACTATTGGGCATAGACTCTCGCTTATCTTCAGCTCATCATCCCCAAACAGATGGGCAAACGGAGCGCACCAATGCCACTTTGGAGCAGTATCTTCGCTGTTATGTAAACTACCAACAGGACAATTGGGCTTCTCTGTTACCACTGTCTGAGTTTGCCTACAACAATGGAGTTCAAGCTTCTACAAAAGAAACGCCGTTCTTTGCAAACTACGGCTTCCATCCACGTTTCTTTCCCCCTGTCATTGAAACTTCAGAAGTTCCCGCAGCAGAGGATTGGCTGCAGGAACTCACAGCGGTGCAACAACTTTTGCTCCAGCAACTGGACCAAGCCAAGGAGGACTATAAACGCCACGCTGACAAACATCGCCAGCCGGGCCCCGAAATCAAGGTAGGAGATCGGGTTTTTCTGTCCACTCGCTTCCTGCCCTCCCACCGCCCTTGCCGGAAGTTAGATGCCCGTTTCATTGGCCCCTATCCAGTGGTGGCGCAACTTAACCCCGTGACTTTCAAACTCCAACTTCCGCGTTCAATGCGCATTCACCCAGTGTTTCACCGTTCCCTGCTCCTTCCGGCGGATGGTGTGCGACCTGATACAGACCAACCGGCCCCCCCTCCTGTTTTGATGAATGGGGAGGAGGAGTTCGAGGTTGAGGACATTTTGGATTCTCGCTTTCACCGCCGCCGCCTACAATATCTCATTGACTGGGTGGGTTTTGGCCCTGAGGAACGCTCTTGGGAAGACGCCTCCACAGTCCATGCTCCTGATCTAACCCGTCGCTTTCATCAGACCTATCCCACCAAACCGCGACCTCGCGCCTCGGGGAGAGGGCCCCAGTTTGGGAGGGGCCTTGAGGAGGGGGATAGTGTGATGACCCATGGGCCTTGTAGTCCTGCTCAGGACATTGTAATTCCTGATGAAGATGAAAACTTGGGTTTTTTACCTTCCCAGTCTGAACTGGATTCTTCTCAGCCAGATCTTTCCCAGGCAGATCTGGGAACCTTGCACCTGCAAGAAAGTTGTCTCCCAGAAGTATGTCAAACAAGCCCAGAGCCTACTTCTCCCGTGTTCTTGCGCCGGGAGTTTTGTAAACAACAGAGAAGTTTGGAATCAGCTTCGCGCAGGAGTGCGAGGATTGCAGCTAAGAATGTGGCCAATTAAGACTGCTTCTCGTGAGAATCTTTGGGGAGTCTCACATCTGGTCTCAGAGTTTAGCTTTCGGTTCTGATTCCCAGAGAACTGCTTCGGCGGGAAAGTTAGACTCTATTTAGGTGTTTTACCCGCGTAGTAACTTCGCGGAGTCAATTCGTCAGCCTACGGAGCGAGTTGTGTCTGGACAGCGCGCTCCGATTCAAGCCTCGCT
This sequence comes from Anolis carolinensis, assembly GCF_035594765.1. NCBI lineage: Eukaryota > Metazoa > Chordata > Lepidosauria > Squamata > Anolidae > Anolis > Anolis carolinensis. The sequence goes on along the minus strand of NW_026943822.1, from coordinate 17,796,925 downwards.
CCTGCTCAAGCCTTGCCTTGCTATCCAGCCTTCGCCTTGCTTCCCAGCCTTTGTTTATCTACGGACTTTGCCTTGTTTCCCAGGATCAATCCTTGCCTTGTTCCACGGATTTTATCAAGTTATTCCACGGACCTTGCTCTTGTTCTTAGTTACCTTGTTCCACGTTCAAGCCTTGTTTCAAGTATCAAGTTATTTCCTAGCCTCGCTCAAGTTTCATGGACTAAAGGACCTTGTCATCTCCCCTCACTTTGCTTGGCAAAGTGAGTGTTTCGGTTATTGGATTACAACTTTGGACCTTAATATTTCTTATTGGACATTGCCTTTTTGGACTAATACTGACCTTTCCTGAAAGGTCTAATTCTGGACCATTTCCTACACTTGTTTTTATTAACTTTATATATTCCTTCAATAAAGATATTAGATAGATTCTGGCCTCTGTGTATGGTTATTGGTGCTCTGCAGCCTGGGTCTTGACAGGCGATAACATCTCGAACCATATGCCCAGAAGTCATCATTCCCTGTAGGTTTATTGCAATAAATTGGGGGTTTTCCTAACATGTAATCACAACATAGGTTGAGTCTTCCTTTATCCAAAATGCTTGGGGCCAGAAGTGTTTTCGATTCCAGGTTGACCCACGTCTAAACACGGAATTCGTTTACGTTTAATGTACCCTTTATGCATAGAGCCCGAGGATAATTTTAGACACTGTTATTAACAATTTGGGGCATGAAACCAACTTGGGGTACATTGAAACATCAGAAAGCAAAGATATCGCTACTTTTTGACAATGGCGTCCAGCTCTTCCATTTTCCCAGAGGTTTTTGATCCGGATGCAGAAATAATGGGAAAACCTGCTTCCATTCAAACCTATTTCGGCAATGACTCCTCACTTTAACAACCCGGTCAATGATTCTGCACTGACTCCTATCTCTGAGCCGAGCAGAATAATAATAATAATAATAATAATAATAATAATAATAATACTTTATTTATACCCCGCCACCATCTCCCCGTGGGGCGGCTTACATGGGGCAGAGGCCCATACAACATAGAACAAAACATAGGCAACAAATAATCACACTATAAATCACACTATAAAAGATAAAACAGTAATACAATATATCAATTAAAACAAAAATACAGGATAAAAAATTGCATTTAAAACACATAAATGGTAAAATCGTAATAAAAATGGGACAGATTATTAAAAACCCTCTGGGGCTGATTAATTAATGACTGTATCTCCAAAGGACAGAATTATCAATCAATACTGTTGTATGTTGTGGTTGCCGTATCTCCAGAGGCAAGCTAATCTGTCCTTCTGTTTGCCTTTGGGGGAAGATCTACACAACTCCTTTGTTTCATTTGACAAGATTCCAACACACCCAATTGTGCTGGGTTGGGTACATTTCCAACACCAGACATTTGAATTGGCTTTTTTTTTTTTTTGCTATCCTTTCAAATATTATTTGGAATTATTTCAATGTGGTTGATCTTATTCCAGATTTCTGCAAAATAACAACAACAACAACAACAACAAACAACAACAATAAAACAACAACAATAATAGAGGAGAAAACATATTGTGCTGTCGAAGGCTTTCATGGCTGGAATCACTGAGCTGCTGTGAGTTTTCCAGGCTGTATGGCCATGTTCCAGAAGCATTCTCTCCTGACGTTTCACCCACATCTATGGCAGGCATCCTCAGAGGTTGTGAGCTCTGTTGGAAACTAAGCAATTGGGGTTTATATATCTGTGGAATAATGTCCAGGGTGGGAGAAAGACCTCTTATGTGAATGTCGCATTTGGCCAGTTTGATTAGCACTGAATAGCCTTGCAGCTTCAAAGCCTGTCTGCCTTCTTGGGGGCATCTTTTGTTGGAAGCTGATTAGTTGGCCCTGATTGTTTCTTGTTTGGAATTCCCCTCTTTTCTGAGTGTTGTTCTTTATTTACTGTCCTGATTTTAGAGTTTTTTTTAATACTAGTAGCCAGATTTTGTTCATTTTCATGCTTTGCTCCTTTCTGTTGAAATTGTCCACATGCTTGTGGATTTCAATGGCTCCTCTGTGTCGTCTGACATCGTGGTTGTGAGAGTGGTCAATCATTTCTGTGTTCTCAAATGATATGCTGCGTCCAGGTTGGTTCATCAAGTGCTCTGCTATGGCCGACTTCTCTGATGGACAGCTGGCGAATATGAATTAAAAGCAAGAGAAATAATATATCAAAATATCAGCCTGGTATAGCAGTGGGAGCCCCCGGTGGTGCAGTGTGTTAAAGCGCTGAGCTGCTGAACTTGCAGACTGAAAGTCACAGGTAAAGCAGGGAGTGGAGTGAGCACCCGCTGTTAGCTCCAGCTTTTGCCAACCTAACAGTTCGAAAACATGCAAATGTAAGTAGATCAATTGGTACCGCTCCGGGAGAAAGGTAACAGTGCCAGCATCATGACCTAGGAGGTGTCTACGGACAACACTGGCTCATGTGTTAAGACAGCTGGCAGCTCGAAAACAAGAAAATGTGAGTAGATCAATTGGTACCGCTCTGGGAGAAAAGTAACAGTGCTGGCATCATGACCTAGGAGGTGTCTACGGACAATGCCGGCTCATGTGTTAAGACAGCTGGCAGCTCGAAAACAAGCAAATGTGAGTAGATCAATAGGTACTGCTCTGGCGGGAAAGTAAAGGCGCGCCATGCAGTCATACCGGCCACATGACCTTGGAGGTGTCTACGGACAACGCCGGCTCTTCGTCTTAGAAATGGAGATGAGCACCAACCCCCAGAGTCTGACACAACTGGACTTAATATCAAGGGAAAACCTTTACCTTTACCTATAGCAATGGGAGTGTTTCAATTAATGAATGGATTCTGAATTATTATCATCTTGGAAATTTCCCAAGGTCTGAAAAGGCCTGAGATTCGATCCCTGGAAACTCTAAATACGGTCGGAAAAAGGTCCTTATCTGACATCTTGGAAAGCTACTGACAACCAGAACAGACAATGCAGAGCTGAACTGACCAGTTGTGCTTCTTATTTATTTATTTATTTATTTGTTTATTTATTTATTTACAGCATTTATATTCCGCCCTTCTCACCCCAAAGGGGACTCAGGGTGGATCACATTACCCATATAGGCAAACATTCAATGCCTTTTAACATAGAACAAAGACAAACAAACATAGGCTCCGAGCGGGCCTCGAACTCATGACCTCCTGGTCAGAGTGATTCATTGCAGTGATTCATTGCAGCTGCTCTCCAGCCTGCACCACAGCCCGAGCCCTTGATAGAAAGTGGCTTCTTATGGCCAAATCTGAATGTGTATTTGTTTCTCAGACTGGATAATTTTCTATTCTAATAGCTTGGCCGTTTCCACGTGTTATATGCCATTGCTAACTATCTGCTGAACTTTGATTGATTATAATTTGAAATCTGTCAGAGCTAAAGAGCTGTTTGTCCCCTCTGCAGGAGTAAACAAGGGTTATATAACCTGCATTAATAAACCGAGTGTGGCGGATAATGAATTTAAGGCCCCTCTGTGTTGGATCAGCACCTCATGGGACGGGCTCATGACCCCTTCATTAGCAAATTTGGAGCCGAGGACATTTTGGAGGCGGCCGGCCTCGAACTGTGCTGCTTTTTAAAAGCTCTGGAACATTTGAGCAACAAAAGAGAATAAACCTCATTGTGGGGTATTCTAATTGCCTCATTTCACGCAGCCATTTCTTTCTTTGGGGTGAGTTGTTTCCTTGTTTCCTAAGCTTCGTGATAATGAGATTTTTGTTGCTGAGGACACACCTACACTGTAGAATTAACACAGCTTGACATCATTTTAGAAAGCAGATTACAGGAGCTGTCTTCATAGACCTGTCGGCAGTGTATGATACTGTAAATCATCTCCTTCTCCTAAGACAAAATAATATCACAAAGGACTACTGTTCTGTCATGCGCTGGGCCTGTAACTATTGTCTTTTGTATAGGACGTATACTTTATGCCCAGCGGGAAGCTAGGGTGCCTAAAGAGAGGTTCTTGAGGATTTCCCTGAAAAGGATGGTCTTTTGAGTCTTTAATGAAATAACAAAGTCTTTATTGATGAACAAATAATAAATTTTCAAGGAGTCAAATAACACTTCAAAGTTTCCTTAATAAACTGTTGGCTTTTCAATCTTGTCCCCAGGGGGGGTAATTGGCTTTGGATAACTGTACTTTCTCTGTAAGAAGAAAACCTCCTTATAACCTCTCCCAGGCCGTCTATCATATGGTCCTAGCTGATGTGGGACCTACTACCAATTCCAAATGCGTCTGGGCATCGGGTAGACCTACCAACCAAGGCTTGCAGATGTTTCAGTTGGGGTTCCATGGATCTGTGATGTTGTTCTCTCTCCGAGGTTTCTTTGGAAACTTTAGGGCTGTTTCCCTCAGGAGCTGTGAGGCTGAGAGGCTGTGAGCTCTCAGCCAGAGCTTTTGGGACTTTCCCCCTGGAATTTCTGTTTTTGTTTTTTCGGATGTTCTATATCCCCGGATGTTCTTGAGATATGAAGCTTTTCTACGGGACGAGCTGGTCTACATCCTATAGCTTAGCTTCCTTAAGTGAGACTGAGCCCTGAACAAGGGGTGGAACCAAACTTAATGATGATGGACAGGCCGCCTGCCCTATGACTGCAAACATTAACAGAAAGAAAATAAACTTGGAGCTTCGGAGTAATTAGGAACTACCTTAGCAGCTGTGAGCAGACTCAGAGCTATAAAGCAGAAGCAGGTGCAGCCAGCTCTTGCTGATAACAACCTGACTCTAATGCCTTCGCTCCCCGTGTACCTGCTCCGAGTCTGCATCTGAATTTATTGCTGTTTCTTTGTCTGAAGTAAGACTGCTATTTGATTTGCGACTGTATCAGAGACTAAGAACTGCACTTGCCCTAAGACTTCCTTGCTTCCTTTTGCATTATTCCACTGAGTGTGCTGTACTTATGTTTTGATGAAGTAAAGCAGTTTTCATTTACTTACCACAGTGTCTTAAGGCTGTTCTTGAAAGACAAAACAGGACATGACTGCATGGAGCGCCGTTACTTTCTGCCGAAGTGGTACCTATTGATCTACTCACATTTGCATGTTTTTGAACTGCTAGTTTGGCAGAAGCTGAGGCTAACAGTGGGAGCTCATTCCACTCCCGGGATTCGAACCATCGACCTTTCGGACAGCAAGTTCAGCAGCTCAGTGGTTTAACCCGCTGCGACACCAAGGTTACGTTGGAGAGAATGGTAGAATATTTCCGCACCTCCAGCCTTCGCACCCATCATGGGCGTCCTGCCAGTCCTGGCATCACCTGAAGGCGAGTCTTTCCTGTAGATGCCTCTTACCCACAAGCCACTGCTTGCCTCATTAAAAGAAACACTCCTTTTCCGCACCAACAGCAGCCGGAATGTGACACAAGGCATCACGTTTCATTGTGCTCCTTATGCTTCCCCGACATGTAGCCGCCCAATGTGGCTCTGGTAGGAGTGCTCTCTCCAGAAACACATGAAGCTGTTAAATGCAACGTGACTTTTCTCAGATGCTGATGGAAATCAATCTTGGGGAGCGAGGGCGGAAAAACACCAGGAGGGCATCGGAGGGACAGAGAGTTGGTTGGATTAAAAAAAAAAAGGCTTGTGCTTGAAAAGAGAATTTAATAGCAGGCTTAAAAGAAATGCATTGGCTGCCAATGCACATCTGATTTGAATCCGAGATGGTGATGTCAACTCTGAAGGCCTTTAACAGCTTAGGATTTGGGATGCATCTACACCAGTTTCTCAAACTGTGTTCCTCCAGATGTTTTGGACCAGCTCCCAGATATCCCAGCTGTTAGGAATTGTGGGAGCTGAAGTCCAAGACACCTGGAGGAGAACTGCTTGAGAAACTACTCTGTAGAATGAATGCATTAATGGGCTTTAATTCATTAACTCTGAGCACTAGTAGTTCTCTTTGGTTGCATTTGTGCTCCAGCAAAAATGTAACTCAAATATATCACAAATATAACTCAAATGGGTTCTGTTCGACTTGGCTGTTTGTTCAGTTGGAATCCTGTCATCTCCTGCTGCCTTGTTATTAGCAATGCTTCTTAAGACCAATTCAACCTCATTCCTCAGGATGTCTGCTTTGTTTGTTTGTTGTAGCACTTCCAAATGCGCATATATCCATAAGGACTAGAGCAGGCATGGGCAAACTTTGGCTCTCCAGGTGTTTTGGACTTCAACTTCCACAATTCCTGGCCTCAGGCTCTTTCCTTTTCTCTTTGGTTGCATTTGTGCTCCAGCAAAAATATAACACAAATATATCACAAATATAACTCAAATGGGTTCTGTTCGACTTGGCTGTTTGTTCACTTGGGATCCTGTTGTCTCCTGCTGCCTTGTTATTAACAATGCTTCTTAAGGCTTATTCAACCTCACAAAATAGATACCAATAAAATTATATTAATTGAGGCATCAGTAGGTTAAATGTTTTTGAATATTTACATAAAGCTCAAATTTAAGATAAGACTGTTCAACTCTGATCCAATCATTATTCTCATCTTCTTCAATGTAAATGTGCTTATGTATCCTTTTTATAACAATCGAGTAAAATAATACATGTAATAATAATAATAATAAATACAGGAAAATAATACAAGTAATAATAAATAGAGTAAAATAATAAATGCAATAATAATAATAAGATCAGAGTGAAATAATAAACGTATTGTTGTATGTCTTTCGGGCTGTGTGGCCATGTTCACACAGCCCGAAAGACATACAACAACCCTGTGATCCCGGCCATGAAAGCCTTCGACAACACAATAAACGTATTATTAATAATAATAAAAATAGAGTAAAATAAATGTAAAAGTAGCAACAATAACAGATAAAAATAATAAATGTAATAATACCAATAATAATAGAGAAAAATAATAAATGTAATAATAATATCAGACTGAAATAATACATGAATTAATAATAATAATTAAAATAGAGTAAAATAAATGTAATAGTAGCAAAAATAATAGAGAAAAATAATAAATGTAATAATGCCAATAATAATAGAGAAAAATAATAAATGTAATAATACCAATAATAATAGAGAAAAATAATAAATGTAATAATACCAATAATAATAGAGAAAAATAATAAATGTACCATATATTTTCGAGTATAAGCTGACCCAAATATAAGCCAACCAGGACCCTCACCCAAGTATAAGCCGAGGGGACTTTTTCAGTCTTAAAAAAAGGGCTGAAAAACTAAGCTTATACTTGAGTATATAGAGTAAGTCTACCATTATTCATTGTATAAACGATAGAGACGGAGTTACGGCCAATCACCAGGTTTATTTAAACCCGATCCAGATTAGAGACAGTTTCAAATTACATTTACTTACCTATATAGTTTTGAATATATAGATTGATATTACAATCATAATCTAAGCGATTGTATCTCAACCTGGGGTCCCCAGATGTTTTTGGCCTTCAACTTCCAGAAATCCTAACAGCTGGTAAAATGGGTGGGATTTCTGGGAGTTGTAGGCCAAAAACATCTGGGGACCTCAGGTTGAGAACCACTATCTACAGGAATCCAGTTGATTTCAATGCAGGATGTGCAGTCGGCCCTTCACTCTTGTCAGCCCTGAATTGGACAAACAAGTTGCACGCAGCTCTTGGCACAGGTTCAGGTGAAACTACCCAGGTGATATGTTTGTTTAAAGATGCCGACGTGTCGCGCCCAAGCGATGACGGTACATGTGTGGCTTCTCTTAATGTTATCTTATCACCCGTCTGCCTGCCTATGCAGCCATTTCACAGGAACAGATACAAGATCCAAACGATAACTAAACCCAATGCCTTATGGACTCAAGTCCTTTCTGATTCTATCCACTCCACCTCTTTCCTGTCCAATAGATAGTGAGATAAATCTGGATATATCTGGCGTGAGAGATCATTCACAGGGTTTGTTTATTTTCTTATGTAGATACTATTTTTATATTTGGTACACTTTGTATTCCCAGCAAAGTATCTGAGGTCATTTCAATGATTAGAAATCAAGTGCAGAAGTCACAGGAACTTGAAAATAGAATTCAAATGGGTTCTGCTGGGATTCCGTCGTCTCCTGTTGCCTTGTTATTAGCAATGCTTCTTAAGGCCCATTCAACCTCACTCCTCAGGATGTCTGCTTTGTTTGTTTGTTTGTTGTAGCACTTCCAAATACGCATATATCCATAAGGACTAGCACAGGCATGGGCAAACTTTGGCTCTCCAGGTGTTTTGGACTTCAACTCACACAATTCCTGGTCTCAGACCCATTCACAGTCTTTGTTTATTTTCTTATATGGATACTATTTTTATATTTGCTGCACTTTGTATTCCCAGCAAAGTATCTGAAGTCATTTCAATGATCAGAAATCAAGTGCAGAAGTCACAGGAACTGGAAAATAGAACTCAAATGGGTTCTGGCTGTTTGTTTAGCTGGGATCCCGTCGTCTCCTACTGCCTTGTTATTAGCAATGCTTCTTAAGGCCCATTCAACCTCACTCCTCAGGATATCTGCTTTGTTTGTTTGTTGTAGCACTTCCAAATAGGCATATATCCATAAGGACTAGCAGCTTGGCCCTCCAGGTGTTTTGGACTTCAACTCCCACAATTCCTGGCCTCAGGCCCTTTCATTTCAGTAAAACAAGTTGAAGATCATTGTTGATGGGTTGCAGAACCATAACTCTCCAATGCCTTGTTCATTCAATGCTGGGAAAACATATAGACAGTTATTGTCTATACCAAGGCCAGCTGCAGAGTATATGTGTGCCTTTCCGAAACTTCACTTTGCTCCAGAATATTTGGATACAGATCTGACGACTTGGGTTGTTTGTCCACACCCAAGATAGGATCGTTGGAAGTTTAGCCAACACCGATTAATCCCTGGAGAAGCCATTGGTATGAATGGAAGTGAGGCAATCCGATCTGCAACCATTTCAGGTTTCAAAATATTCCCTTGCTAGGGCTGGAAGAGGGTTGAAAATAGGTGTTTTCCACGATAAGAAGCAAACGGGAAGTGATTCACTGATAGTTGGCATCAAATGTAATTAGACCTAAATTATATTTGCAATGAATATATGCATCTTCTATTAGCAAAAAAACTCGTTTCCCCCATGGTTTGGAAGAAAAGTCCCATATTTCAGGATGCTGTTGTTTACATGTCTTCTTAATGTATATGTATGTATAGGTATCATTAGAGAATGAACATCATATTTATTTGGATACAATGTGTTGTCAAAGGCTTTCATGGTAACTCAATGATCCCCATCCCCTCATAGGTTGTTGTGACTGTCACTGATTGTTATTGTATTTATAATGTTTTATTTTGTTTAAAATGTGTTTATTATGCTGCTTATATAATGTATGTCTGTTTGTATTTTATGGTTGGAAACCGCCCTGAGTCCCTTCAGTGAGATAGAGCGGTATATAAATAATCCTTTAAATAATCATGATCCTTCGGACCGTTGGAGGGCCGGACTATAGTTGACCACCGAGTAATAACAACAACAACAACAACAACAACAACAACAACAACAACAAAAGAGGGTTGGAAGAGACCCTTTGGGCCATTGAGTCCAATCCCCTTCTGCCTTTGTGCACTGAAAGCACAAGCAAAGCACCCCTGACAGATGGCCACCCAGCCTCAATGTTAATAATAATAATAATAATAATAATAATAATAATAATAATAATAATAATAATAATAAAGAGGGTTGGAAGAGACCACTTGGGTCATTGAGTCCAATCCCCTTCTGCCTTTGTACACCAAAAGCACAAGCAAAGCACCCCTGACAGATGGCCTCCCAGCCTCAATGTTGTTGTTGTTAATAATAATAATAATAATAATAATAATGATGATGATGATGATGATGATGATGATTGGAAGAGAAGAGACCCCTTGGGTCATTTAGCCCAACCCCCTTCTGCCCTTGTGCCTTGAGGGCTGGATAAATGGCTTTGATGGGCCGCATCCGGCCCCCAGGCCTTAGTTTGGGGACCCCTGATCTATCATCTATCTATATAGTAAAGGTAAAGGTTTCCCCTGACGTTAAGTCCAGTCGTGTCCGACTCTGGGGCTTGGAGCTCATCTCCATTTCTAAGCCGAAGAGCCGGCATTGTCCATAGACACCTCCAAGGTCATGTGGCTGGCATGACTGCATGGAACGCCATTACCTTCCTGCCGGAGCGGTACCTATTGATTTACTCACATTTCCATATTTTCCAACTGCTAGGTTGGCAGAAGCTGGAGTTAACAGTGGGTGCTTACTATATTATTATTATTATTATTATTATTGCAGGGAGCGGCACTTGCTTCAGAATCACCCTCTGGGCAGGTTGTCTCTTCTGCAGACCACGATCCCACTTGATGCCATTGTTGGTTCAATCCACTTAGCAGGGTGTGTGCCCTTTCAATACCAAGCCCAGTTGAAAGGGCTGTTTGCGCTCAGGGCTGGTGAACTCTTGACACGTCAGGGAGTTTTGTGTGGAAGTGGGCAGGCGAATCCCGTTGAGGCACCAGCTGCTCCTCCCTGCTTTTGAGGGATCAGCGGCTGAAAGAGAGGCTTAGGGGATGCCCACACTGTAGAATTAATGCAGTTTGACACCACTAGCTGCCATGGGAATCATGCGAGTTGGAGCTTTACAAGATACTTAGCATTCTCTGCCAAAGAATGCTGGAGCTGCACCAAACTACAACCCCCAGGACTCCATAACACTGAGCCACGGCACTTGAAGTGTGGTTAAAAAGTAAAGGTTTTCCCCTGACATTAAGTCCAATCGTGTCCGACTCTGCAAGTTGGTGCAGATCTCCATTTCTAAGCCGAAGAGCCGGCGTTGTCCATAGACACTTCCTAGGTCATGTGGCCACTTGCATGACTGCATAGAGCGCTGTTACCTTCCCGCCAGAGCAGTACCTATTGATCTACTCACATTTGCATGCTTTCGAACTGCTACGTTGACAGAAGCTGGGGCTAACAGCGGGTGCTCACTCCGGATTAGAACCTGTGACCTTTCGTTCCGCAAGTTTAGCAGCTCAGCACTTTAACATGCTGCGCCATTGCAGGTTAGATTGCATTAATTCTACTGTGTTATGAAGACACAAGTCCTATGCGCATCATGTGAGTCGCTCCGAGTCCCCGTTGGGGAGATGGAGGCGTCATACAAAAATGAAGTTATTATTACTGAAACGACGACGTTGCATGACACAGCAAACAAGATAGATATGCTGGATTTTGTATCACAAAATCACGTCAAACACTTCCCAAGTGTCTAGGACTGTGTGATATATTTTCGGATGATGCGTGCAGATCCCAGTAGGTTGGCCTTTTGCAGTTGGCAGATCGTAATTTTGTCAATGTCTATTGTTTCCAAATGCCGGCTGAGATTTTTTGGCACGGCACCCAGTGTGCCCATCACCACCGGGACCACCTGCACTGGTTTCTGCCAGAGTCTTTGAAGTTCAATCTTGAGGTCCTGATAGTGGCTGTTGTTGTTGTTGTTGTTGTTATTATTAGTAGCCATACAATAACTTAACAGTAAGCAGTCTCATAGATATGAACATCACGAAACTTCCCAGATCTCATTCCTCTGGATTTACTTATTTACTTACAGAGAATCAGCTCTGATACAGGATTCAGATCAGGGTTTTGGGAACAAAATGCTCACTTGGCTATGCTGCGAATGGCTTTCATGTGCACCACCTCTGGTACAATAAACAGTCATTTTTGCAGTAATGTGATTTTCTCCATGGAACAATTCCTCTGCAACATTTCGAGACTTCAAATACAAGAATACTGCAAAAGAATCTCAATTTCCTCCTCTATGTTCTACTATAATTATATGTCCTTGCATCAAAAGACAAAATAGTTAGGGATTTCCATCCTGGTTGCATACAGGAAGTTCAGCTGCTATTTCAGTGAAACAAGGCGGAAAGAGGAATATTATTGCATATATGAAATATTCTTGTGGCCTTTCAAACTGCAGTAATCATGTTGTGATTTCCATTGAACTGCTCTTGTTCCATTCTATGGAATCCTGGGATAAGTTGTTTGCAGGGGAATTAAAACTCCCAGGTCGCAGGTTCGAACCCAGAGAGCGGAGTGAGCACCAGCTGTTAGCGTCAGCTTCTGCCAACCTAGCAGTTTGAAAACATGCAAATGTGAGTAGATCAATAGGTACCGCTCCGGCAGGAAGGTAACGGCGTTCCATGCAGTCATGCAAATGGCCACATGACCTTGGAGGTGTCTACGGACAAGGCCGGCTCTTCGGCTTAGAAATGGAGATGAGCACCAACCCCCAGAGTCAGACATGACTGGACTTAACGTCAGGGGAAAAATTTTACCCTTTACCTTAAAACTCCCAGATGGTTGGACAAGAAAATCTTGTTGTGGAAGAGAAAACAAAGTTTTTAAAAACAGGCTGATAGCAGGGAAATGCAGATCTGAACTATGTAATTTTTAGTTTGACCCTCAAAGGTTTTGGATCCTCCCGGAATGAAGAAATGCATCATCCAAACAGAAGGTATTATTGTGTTGTTAAAGGCTTTCATGACCAGAATAACTGGGTTGTTGTGAGTTTTCCGGGCTGTATGGCCATGTTCCAGAAGCATTCTCTCCTGACGTTTCAGCCACATGAACCTCTGAGGATGCCTGCCTTAGATGTGGTTCAAACGTCAGGAGAGAATGCTTCTGGAACAGCCCGGCAAACTCACAACAACCCAAAAGGTATTACTTTGCCTAAACAATATATGCTGATGATCGGCACAGATCCAGATGGAGAAACAATGAAGCAGAACTTCATTTGGACTTATTTGGATCACAACTCCCAGAATCCCCCAAACAGCATAGCCATGTCATAGCCAGAAAAAGTCACTGGAAGACCTAGAAATTCATAGAGAGAGGTCCTCCCAAGTAAAAACATTAGCAATGACCCCTTTTCATGGTTTTTCACTTTCACGAAAGTCTTGTGCTTCAACCCTACCAAATATGGAGAGCTGACTGTTCAAGACTCTCCCGATCACATATGCCTATTTGTGAGTTTGCTGAAATACTGGTCTTCTTTTCTATACCATATAAACCCTGTTCTTTCCATGTTAATTCTGCACCTCGTGCCAAATCTCCAAAATAAGCAATGCCCAGGAGTGCATCGACTTCATTAACCGAGTCATACCTGTACAGAAGCTATATTTGGACTTTTGTTCTCAATTGTTGTTTTTCAAGGGAGGGAAAACGAAGCATCTCCCCTTATTTGGCAAGATGTAAGACCTCTCCTGCATGAAGGATATGCACCTGGCATAGTTGTTTTTTGTTTTTCAGAGAGACATAGGATGAAACCAGAGGGTAGGAAGGAACACATCCTGACATTATGGGGAAAGCAACACAAGACAGTTTTGCCCCAAGGGAAAAAAAGAAGGAGAAGGCCTGGATAACAAACTTCAGCTGGTTGTCCCAGCCAAGTGTGTGCATGATGCTTAAGAGGAACTGGACTCACAAAAGGAGCATGAGATCTGCAGGAACAATTTGCTAGAAATTATTTTATGCTTCTATTTCTCCATCCTTTATTTTAAAATAGCCATTAATATTAACTATTGAAGGCAATACACATTATCTTGATTTAAACTGGATTATATGAGTCTACAGTGGTGCAGTGGGTTAAACTGCTGAGCTGCTGAACTTGCTGATGGAAAGATTGGCAGTTCGAATCCGGGGAGCGGGGTGAGCTCCCGCTGTTAACCCCAGCTATTATTTATTTATTTATTTATTTATTTATTTATTTACAGCATTTATATTCCGCCCTTCTCACCCCGAAGGGGACTCAGGGCGGATCACGTTACACATATAGGCAAACATTCAATGCCTTTTAACATAGAACAAAGACAAACAAACATAGGCTCCGAGGGGCCTCGAACACATGACCTTCTGGTCAGAGTGATTCATTGCAGTTAATTGCAGCTAGCTTGCTCTCCCGCCTGCACCACAGCCCGGGCCTACTACTGCCAACCTAGCAGTTCAAAAACATGCAAATGTGAGTAGATCAATAGGTACCGCTCTGGTGGGAAGGTAACGGCGCTCCATGCAGTCATGCCGGCTACAAGACCTTGGAGGTGTCCACGGACAACGCTGGCTCTTCAGCTTAGAAATAGAGATGAGCCATAGCAGCTGAAGTGGTATCAAAGTGCATTAATGTCACAATCTAGATTGAATGTTTACCCCTCCATATAAACTCACACTGGAATTAAGAGAGAAGGACAGGACAGGATTATCAGGCGTTCACTGTTCCTTATTCCACCTTGTTTTCATTCAGAACATCATGGCTGTTACATAAAGGTAGGCTCAGAAAAACCCAACATCAAAGAAGCCAAGCAAATTATGTCCATATCTGTGAGCGGATTATTAGCATTGTGTTGGGCAAGGGCTTACATTCTAAAGCCTGAATAGCCTATTACATAAAGCCTTTTCCTCCCATTTAGCCCAATGAGAGAGGCGGATTGGGGCATTCAATGGAAAAAGCAAGAAAAACAACAACTGCGGCAATGTTTGTTGTTGTTGGGTGCTTTCAAGGCATGGCCAACTTTAGGTGACCCTTATCACAGTCACACACTGTGTTTTCATAGCCATGGCTCAATGCTGTGGAATCACGAAAACTGGTGTCCCAGAGAACTACAAATCCCAGGACTCCATAGCACTGAGTCATGACAGCTAAAGAGGTGCCAGTGTGTAGATGTGCCCCAAGTAATTGCATGTGCAACCAAATGGACATGGCGTTTCATGACATGCACGATGTGCATCCATGTACAATGGCACCACATATATGTAATCTTGAACTGAACGTGGAGATTCCGCCTTGAACACAATTATCCAACTGCATGGAAAAGGGAAGTTACACGTGTGTTAAGACACACAGCAGCTCGAAAACATGCAAATGTGAGTAGATCAATAGGTATTGGTGAGTGAATTAGAACAAGACATCCTGAGGAGTGAGGTTGAATAGGCCTTAAGAAGCACTGCTAAGAACAAGGCAGCAGGAGACGACAGGATCCCAGCTGAACTATTTAAAATCTTGGAAGGTGATGCTGTCAAGGTGATGCATGCCCGGACTGTGGCGCAGGCTGGTGAGCAGCCGGCTGCAGCCAGCTGCAACAAATCACTCTGACCAAGAGGTCATGAGTTCGAGGCCAGCTCGGAGCCTGCGTTTGTCTCTGTCTTTGTTCTATGTTAAGGCACTGAATGTTTGTCTTATATGTGTAATGTGATCCGCCCTGAGTCCCCTTCGGGGTGAGAAGGGCGGAATATAAATACTGTAAATAAATAATACTGCTCTGGTGGGAAGGTAAAAGTGCTCCATGCAGTCATGCCAGCCACATGACCTTGGAGGTGTCTACGGGCAATGCCGGCTCTTCGTCTTAGAAATGGAGATGAGCACCAACCCCCAGAGTCGGGCACGAGTGGACTTTACCTATATGGCAGTGTAGACTCACACAATCCATTTTAAAGCAGATAATCTGTAATCAGAAACTGGATTACATGGCAGCGTAGATTCTGTCTAAGCATCACTTACTCTGAAGAAATGTTGTCAAGTGAACCTTGAGGCTGGATCTACATGGTCATATAATCCAGATTGTCAAAGCAGATGATCTACATTATCTGAACTGGATTACGGCGCTCCATGCAGTCATGCCGGCCACATGACCTGGGAGGTGTCTACGGACAATGCCGGCTCCTTGGCTTAGTAATGGAGATGAGCACCAACCCCCAGAGTCGGACACGATTGGGCTTAATGTCAGCGGAAAACCTTTACCTTTTTAACTGCCATATAATCCGGTGCAAAGCATATAAACTGGTGCTTTGAGGAACGTGACTGCAATTAAAGATTTTGGCAAAGATCTGACCTTTTTTGAAAAGGCCTGAGTGAAAATAAAAAAGCCTCCAGGATATCTTACCCTGGCGACAGGTCTAAACAGCTGTGGCAAAACAGCTGCTGAAACACACCTTCTGGCAGAGGTTCCCATTTGGAGAGGCAAGCGAAATAGATCCGTCACCAACCAGGGATGCTTTACAATAAAAGAACTATTGTGTATGTATCTCTCCAGAGTACATCAAGGCTCCTTTCCTGCTACGCTGAGAATTTTGTATTCTCCTTCTCGTCCTCCTGCTCAAGCTACACAGAATGTCCTATTGTTAGATCAGATAGGAGAGAGCACAAAAAAAAATCTGTTCTGGGCCATTTTCAACAAGCTTGCTTTTCTCTCAATCCAGAACAAAACTTTCCCACTGCAGGACAGTGCCAAGGTGGATTGTAACAGTGTGAAACGGGGATGCGGTTCCCAAGCATCACAGTGTTTTCAAGGAAGGATTGTTAATGTAGCGGATCTCGCAGCCATAACACAAGGGAAAGGCTGCCACGGACGTCATATCCCTCACAGGACGTATCCGCCAAGGACAGCTCGATAGGGCATCCAGGTTCAGAAGCAATATACCTTTTGATATTTTGTTTTCCAGTGGCCATTCGGTTATCTCTGGGAAACTTTCAGCTTGTTATCCTTGCATTCTAATATTGAAATTACAAGGCAGGAAAGACCTGCTTTGGAAGGTCCCACAGCTGGACTAAAGGAATCTTCAGTGTGATCTAGAATTTGTTGTCGAAGGCTTTCATGGCCAGAATCACTGGGTTGCTGTGAGTTAGCTGGCCCTGATTGTTTCTGTACACAGAGAAACCACTAAAATCCACAAGCATGAGGAGAATTTCAACAGAAAGGAGGAAACCATGAAAATGAACAAAATATGCTACCATTATTAAAAAATTCTAAAATTAGGACATTAAATAAAGAACAACATTCAAAAAAAGAGAGGAATTCCAGACAGGAAAAAATTAGGGCCAGCTAATAACTCCATGCAGTCATGCCAATGGCCACATGACCTTGGAGGTGTCTACGGACAACGCCGGCTCTTCGGCTTAGAAATGGAGATGAGCACCAACCCGCAGAGTCGGTCACGACGGGGGAAAACCTTTACCTTCTAATAACTCCAAACAAAGTATTCCCCCAGGTAGGGAGCAGCCAGACTTTGAAGTTGCAAGGCCATTCCATAATAATAATCAAGGTGGCCAATTGCAACATTCACACTTGCCAATTGCAACATTCGCACTTGCTGCCTCAAGCAGACATGAAGAGTTCTTTCTCCCACCCTGGACATTATTCCACAGATATATAAACCCCACTTGCCAAGTTTCCAACAGAGCTCACAACCTCTGAGGATGCCTGCCATAGATGTGGATGAAACATCAGGAGAGAATGCTTCTGGAACATAGCCATACAGCCCGGAAAAATCACAATTGCAACATTCACACTTGCTGCCTCAAGCAGACATGAAGAGTTTCTTTTTCCCACCCTGGACATTATTCCACAGATATATAAACCCCACTTGCCTAGTTTCCAACAGAGCTCACAACCTCTGAGGATGCCTGCCATAGATGTGGGTGAAACGTCAGGAGAGAATGCTTTTGGAACATGGCCAGACAGGCCGGAAAAATCACAGCTACCCAATGATTCCAGCCATGAAAGCCTGCAACAACACAATTCCCATGAATCCTATTCAGAATTGTCAATGTTTTGAGTTGGTGGGTTGGAGGCGAAAACATCTGGAAAGACCTACTCTAGGGGTGACTGTGAAAGAAGTATCTCAATCCAGACCACGGAAAAGTTACTTTTGGGTAAGTCTGCAAGGAAACCTAAAAAAGCATCCTGTCCCTTTCATGGTGATACAGAAGAAAGAGTTTCAACTTATTACTTAGCTGTGGGACAAGCAACACTGGCTCAAATGTTCTCTTCTACACGTCCATTAAAAGGACAGGAGTTTTCGACAAAGAGCTTCACATTCAGCTCCTTCATATTGAATGTTTCCAGCCCCGCATAAATCTTAAGAGTCTCAAAGCATATTTTATAAGATTTACATAGAGGCTTTCTACATGTCTAGACTGAACCTTTCCCTCCCCCACTTTCCTCGGCTGTAACGCTATTTCCATCGAGGCATAATCTCGAACCTGAAATTGTCAGATGCCTCATGTGGCTTCAAAGTATAGTTTACAACAATTAAATTAAGCCCCTGGAAAGTATGCCGAACCCAAAATTGCCATGCAATTAACTTTCTCCATCGTTCCCCGTATGCCAGATTTATCTGCAGCCTCATTACAGCCGAAAGAAAGGAGGGAAAGGGGCTCATTTCGTACAGATAGATTCCGAAAATAGACTCAGCTGTTTTCCAGTACTGAACACCTTCTCAATGACAAAACCTACAGGCATATTTTTACAAAAGTAATTCCCACATTTCCTACAGAGCCTCACAAGGTCTTGTTGAATCCACAGACGGGGGTTAAACATGTCACACAAGGCCATTATTTGTTTGTGTGCCGCCTGCCGCTTTTAAAACAATTGATCCAAACAACATTTTGCCAGTCACATGAATGTTTCCAGGCCATTCCCATGAGACTCAAAGCAGGTTACAGTGTACGTTTCAGGACACTACATTGTAAGCTACAAGAAAACATGACTAAAACAAGGGCTGGCATCCAGTTCAATATTTACGAGACTATACACTTGTAACTTTGGGAATTCATGTTAATGGACAAGGCAGCAGCCCAACCAAAGCACTTCCAAGAGGCTGAAGATCGGGGCATTGGGAGACAACCATTTTGGAGCTTTCCTGGTGGCAGGGATTACGATGGCCAGCAGCGGAGGAGGCATCTCCAACGAGGCCCAACTTCATCTGCTCCATGTCTGGGAGAATGCTGCAAGTGTCATTTCCCAGATCCCCAATTTTCAGAATTTCAAATATCCTCCAACAAGAACACTGCTTGGCTTGGGAGGGAGGATTTTGTGCGAGCTGGGAGTGTTATGAGTCTTCCTGGCAGAATGGATAATAATAATAATAATAATAATAATAATAATAATAATAATAATAATAATACACCATCAAGGCCATAAACACCTGGGCCATACCTGTCATAAAATATACTGCTAGCATTATAAATTGGACACAGGCGGAACTGGACAATTTGGACAGAAAAACAAGAAAACTCATGACCATTCATCATTCACTGCACCCTCGCAGTGATATTGACCGGCTATATCTGCCTAGAAGATCAGGGAGCAGAGGACTCTTAGAAGTAAAACAAGCAGTCAAAGAAGAAGAACATGCCCTGGCAGAATATGTAAAGCAAAGTGAAGAACCTGCTTTGATTGAAGTCAAAAATCAGAAATTCCTCAAAGCACAGCAGACAAAAAATCAGTACAAGAAAACCGCACTACAAACTAGAGCTGACAGCTGGCACAACAAAACATTGCATGGAAAGTTCCTTGACAAAATTGAAGAAAAATCTGATAAGGAGAAGACCTGGCTATGGCTCACGAATGGGACCCTGAAGAAGGAGACAGAAGGCCTGATCCTTGCAGCCCAGGAGCAAGCCATCAGAACAAAGGCAATTAAGGCCAAGATCGAAAAATCAGCTGATGACCCAAAATGCAGACACTGCAAGGAAACTGACGAAACCATTGATCATATCCTCAGCTGCTGTAAGAAAATCGCACAGACAGACTACTAACAGAGGCACAACTATGTGGCCCAAATGATTCATTGGAACTTATGCCTCAAGTACCACCTCCCAGCAGCAAAGAACTGGTGGGATCACAAACCTGCGAAAGTATTGGAAAATGAGCACGCAAAGATACTGTGGGACTTCCGAATCCAGACTGACAAAGTTCTGGAACACAACACACCAGACATCACAGTTGTGTTTCCTTAGGCAAAGTGATTGTGCCAGTTCCTTTCTCTGAGATATAGCCTACAACACTTGTCATTCATTGGAGGTTTCCCATCCAAGCATCAATACAGCATTGACTTTGCTTAGCTTCTATGATCGAGCAGGGCCTGTGCCTTTAGGATATTTTGGGTATAGTTTGTAGAAGTAGCTACAAACCATTAAACCAACTAACACTATAATTCTATTCTATGATTCTTATTCAAACTATTCAAACACTAAATTGATTCTTATTCAAACTAATTTTAAATGGTTAAAAACATTTTTAAATCATTTTTTTAAACCCAGTACACTACGCCACAAGCCTGAGAACTGCCTTATGATGCTAAGGATGAGGATTTGAATCCCAGCTCAGCTATGGAAATCTGCAGGTGCATTGGGCAAGTCACACTCTCTCAGCCTCAGAGGAAAAGGCAAAAGACAAAGAAAACTTAGCTCTTTGCTACGAAGGGAGGAAAGGAATGAGAATAAGTCATCACACCGAAGTTATGTTTTTTTGGCTCGCTGCCTCATTCCTTTCTCCAAGACACACAACTCTCTCGTCAAAATGCAACACGAGCCATTGAAGCTTAACAACTAAAGGAGAAAATGGCAGATCTATATTCTTCCGATCGAGGAGCGTTTTTTGCTGGTGTGGAGGCAGAGAGAGTGTTGTACTTGGAACACTCAATCCAGTTCAGTTCAATGACACAGCCATAAACAGATAAAAAGCTTCCCTTGTCTTTTTATCTTATCATTTTGAAGAAAGTAGGTGGACAATCTCGTCTTCATTAAGACGGAATGTTCTCCCAAATCCACATGTTCTGGACAAAGTACACATTGCAAAGCCGTAAGGAAGTTACCTTGGGTCTCTGGGCTTCTTATCTCAATGCTGCACCAACGCCAGACATATAACATCTTCAGACAGTCTTGTCAAGGTGCTTCACCTTTGCCTTGTCTGCCTGGCACACCCTTTGCAGGGTCTGTCTCCCCAATATAGTCCTACATTAGTTTCTTGTCTGATCCTTAACATCAAAAACATCAATGGTCTTCCCTTTTAAATGGTACCATGAGGTCATGAAACTGGTCAGTCATGTTGGTTTAGCGGCTGGGAGTCAGTGTCGATCTCCAAGTTGTGTTTTGTTATGGTTCTCCAAATGCTACCTGCATTTACATCCCATCCGTAGATGTGCAAATTGGTCTTGCTCTTCCTATATAAAATATTTTTGACACACATTTCCCCACTGAAGAAAACCACAAATTTAATTACAGTAGAGTCTCGCTTATCCAACGTTAACGGGCCAGCAGAACGTTGGATAAGCGAATATGTTCGATAATAAGGAGAGATTAAAGAAAAGCCTATTAAACATCAAATTAGGTTATGATTTTACAAATTAAGCATCAAAACATTATGTTATACAACAAATTTGACAGAAAAAGTAGTTCAATACACAGTAATGCTATGTAGTAATTACTGTATTTATGAATTTAGCACCAAAATATCACAATGTATTGAAAACACTGACTACAAAAATGCGTTGGATAATCCAGAATGTTGGATAAGTGAGACTCTACTGTATATGAAAATGAACAAAATCTGGCTACCAGTATTTAAAAAACTCAAAAATCAGAACAGTAAATAAGAAGCAACACTTTAAAAACAGAGGAATTCCAGACATGGGAACCAGGGGCAGCTAACAACTCTGAACAAAGGATGCCCCCAGGCAGCAAGAAGCAGGAGATGAAGCTATTCAATGCTAATTAAGGTGATTAACTACAACATTCACACTGGCCTCCAACTGAAAAGTGTTCTTCTCTCACCCTGGACTTTCCACAGATATATATAAACCTTCCTGGCTTAGTTTCTCCATACCTCAAAACTTCTGAGGATGCCTGCCATAGATGTGGGCGAAACCTCAGGAGAGAATACTTCTAGAACATGGCCATACAGCCCGGAAAACATACAACAACCCTTAATTATAGTTCTTCTACTCAGCTTTTTCAAAGTTTTCCGAGTAGTTTATTTCTCCCAAAGGTTTCAGATTTCCAAGGCAAGATATGCTTGTTTTGTACAGCAACTTGGACAGAATGTGATTGCACATTTTGCATGGTTTCTGTTTCTACAAAGCTTGGACTCTTTTTAAAAAGCCGATCGAAGCCAGGCAATAGTCCAAATGCACACTGCTGACAAGTCTAGAATATAGGTCACACCCAGATAAACAGGTCGTCTGCCAACCTTACCTTGATGGAACAGAGGCTTGAGTTAGTATAAGGCAGATTCCTATGTTCCCAAGTACTGAGTGATTTGCAAGAGTTTGGCCAGGATCCCAGACTCCAAATTGTTTAATAGCACCACTAACAATATAGTGCTGAAATGAAAAATATTTCGAGTAATCAAGAATGGATTTGCACATAGACTGCTAATTCTTTTCAGTGTTGAAAACAAGAGCCTAGGATGAGAAAGATTTAATGGTGCATGGATGTCTTTTGCACTCAAGGGCTGCAAAAAAAAGCCAAGTAGAGCAATAACAACAATGACTTCCCATACCTGTCCTGTAATATGCCCCATAATCCCCCACAACAGGCAAATCTATGGGGAAGCATTAAGTTAAGCAATGTTTCCTTAACCACTGCTGTGTGTGTTACACAAACTTGGGAATTTGAGCTGAGGTTTCCTCCCTTCTCCCTGAAGCTTACATAATTGTTCAGGCTATCCAAGCATTGCCAGCAAGTGAGCTATGCAACTGAGCAACTGGCTTGAGCTTTTGGTGAGCTTTGTGCGCTCAGGCAGGTGGAAAGAAGTGTGGCGTGAATGGAATGGGAACAAACTGGGAGACAAAGGAATTTACAGTCCCTTTGCCAAATATTTTAGGTAGAAAGGTCTTTCCTCCTTGACAAACGAGGGAGGGAAAGGGGCTGGTTGTAGAGCTGTCTTGACATAAGATTAAAACCATCTTTTGCCCTTTTTATGGCTGTATCCAAACTGCAGCCGAGTAAGAGCTTGAGAGAAAGTGACATTTTGGGACTACAGGTCCCAAATCTCTCTCCCACCCGGTCAGGACATGTTTAATCTAGAGCTAGATATGAAATTTCACTTCTGAGGGCCCTTACACATACACCAGTCTGTTTAATGTTTTGATGGAGCTTAACATTGGGACAGGATTGGTGATAAACAGGATGTAGGGCTATGTCAGTGACACAATCTTGTACAGGTAAAGTAAAGGTTTTCCACTATCCAACACTGGGGGTCGGTGCTGTGGCGCAAGCTGGTGAGCAGCCAGCTGCAGCCAGCTGAGACCAATCACTCTGACCAAGAGGTCATGAGTTCGAGGCCAGCTCGGAGCCTGCGTTTGTCTTCTGTCTTTGTTCTATGTCAAGGCATTGAATGTTTGCCTTATATGTGTAATGTGATCCGCCCCAAGTCCCCTTCGGGGTGAGAAGGGCGGAATATAAATACTGTAAATAGATAAAATAAATAAATTTCTAAGCCGAAGAGTCGGCATTGTCCGTAGACACCTCCAAGGTCATGTGGCCGGCATGACTGCATGGAGTGCCGTTACCTTCCCACCGGAGTGGTACCTATTGATCTACTCACATTTGCATGTTTTCGAACTGCTAGGTTGGCAGAAGCTGGGGCTAACAGTGGGTACTCACTCCGTTCCCCAGATTTGAACCTGTGACTTTTCGGTCCGCAAATTCAGCAGCTCAGCGTTTTAACATGCTGCACCACTGGGGGCTCACAATTGCTGTTAAGGAGTGATTCTCACGGAATGCAATCGAGATCCACTTCAAGAACACAATGAGTGACTCGTGCTTGGGAAAGTGTGCCTTACACACTCGTACGAGCTTTTGGGACAGAGCAAAGTGTGAGTTTTCTAGTCCTTTGTACCACATTCAAAACCTTCTACCTCCAGCAGTTGTTGAAGCCATGGCTGCTGCTACTTCCCACTGAAGAAGGGAGGGAAGAGGAGGCAACTCGGAAGGGAAACGAAAAGTCTAGTCCATCTCTATCTTTTTACTCACTGAGCCGAGATCAACTGTTTATTCATTGTCTGAATGGTTTCCCCCTCTTATCCCCACCATAAAATAATATTTTTTCTAAGTTTCAAACTTAGAACAGAAACATTCACTGGGGTTCACAGCCTCACATTAAACATGTCCATATCCATGATAGATAGAAACCCATTGAAGTGAGAATATATATTAAATTTCCAGTGCACAATGAAGCTGGATCCTTCTATGTAGTATGAGAAACAGCCATAGGGAAGGGAATCTATGCCTTACTGAGGCCACTCTGCTTAAGCAGATTACGAGGTCAAAATTTTAGCATTTTTGAGGGAGGGAGAGGACATTCCCTAAGGGAATACATGAACTTTTAGCTCGTGCTGTAGTGTCACAAATCAGTCACACAGAGAGCTTCTTGTGTATCCAAACTACTCACGAGTTTAAGGTAATTAATTTCTTTCCATTTTTAAAAAGAATCGGGATAAAAAGTTCTATCATTGGAACAGGGACATTCTCCAACTCTCCATGCATGCAATGCTGATTAAATCTTGCCAAGAAAACCTTATGATAGCATCGCCATAAGTCGGAGCCAAGTCTTAAATACCCTAAAGGCACTAGATCCCATCTTGGGAGCTAAGTAGGGTTAGGCCTGAATAGTATTTGAGTGGGAAACTGCCAAGGAATACAATGTGCTGTAAGCTATATTTCAGGAGAAAACGGTGACAAACCTACTTATTAAATCTTGCCAATAAAACCCAAGGCAGTGTCATCGTAAGTTAACGTTGGCTTGAAGACAGAGAGCAACAGCCACAAAATTTTCATCGCTATCATCTCCGGCCTAATAAATTATTTCCAGAATTTAGAGAGGGACATACGGTTCCTCCCCAATTTGGTTATCCTCACCACACTTTTGCTAGACAACAGTAACCCTTCTACCATAGGGAACTGAGTGAGGAAAATATCCCAAAAAACATTTCCTGCGCACTTTTGTTACATGGATTTGTTGTTACGTAAGATGCTTCGCCCGCTCAAAAACAGCTTATCACGTAACAGATTTTGCTTTTAACAGTGAGATTGTTCAGGCTTCTTTGTTTCCTGACCCCATTCAACCTACAGTAGACTCAATAAAGGGAGGGTCAGGCAGTCAAAAGGCCACTTTAGATCCAGCGGTTGCCACTTTGGTCAAAGTAACTACTTCCCAGGAAGCTGTTTTGTCTTTCCTTAGGCTTACACAACAGTCCTAGCTGGAAAATAAGAAAAAATATTACAATTTGCAGGAGGTTACATTTCTAAAAAAGGTAAAGGTTTCCCCTGACGTTAAGTCCAGTCGTGATCGACTCTGGAGGTTGGTGCTCATCTCCATTTCTAAGCCGAAGAGCCGGCGTTGTCCATAGACATCTCCAGGTCATGTGGCCGGCATGACTGCATGGAGCACTGTTACATTTCTACCCACCTTATTTTTATAATTTTAAATATGCATCTACAGTTTATTCCTGTATATTATTATATTTCCTTTCAGATTCCAGCATTAGTAACATGGTTGTCATCATCCTCAGTTCCATTTTTTTTAATTCTGACAATAATTGCAAGGTTGGCTGCGACCAGGATTGGTCATGATTTTAATTTTCTTAAATTCGCTGTTGCACTTTCTTATGTAATCCTTCCATGCCTATGCTATTTTCTGCCAGTAGTATGGTGTTGTCTGTAAAATATAAATTGTTAATGTTCCTTTCTTGAACCTTTCTGCCTCCTTTCTCTACATCTAATCCTTTACCTATTAGATGTTCAACATTCAAGTTAGTCATGGTGATAAAACTGACTCTTTTGCCAATTGGAAACCATTCCATTGCTCTTTGGACAGCGTAACTAAATAAAGAAACCTTGAGGGTTGCAATTGAACAGAATATTGTTGTGTGCCTTCACGTACCAATAGTCCTCTCCTAGGTTTTTCTTGGCCTTGTTTCTTCAAAGGACCTTCAAAGGACCATTCCTCATAGGCTGCGCGAGAGAGTGACTTGCCCAAGGGGGCTTCCATAGCTGAGTGGGGATTAGACTATTTGGGAGAGGCAGTCAGCAAAACAGAAGACGGTGACTATGCTTGGCTTCGACATAAAGACACATACTTTCCCTTATGAAGCGTAAATGCAAAGGGGATGATGAGGTGTCCCACGTCAGCAGTATGCATTTAACTCAGGCCCCGTAAAATTTAATGAGCCAGCAGGGCTTCGCATTTGGCGAGCCTTGTGTTCTCCACAATAAAGCGCTTCAAGAGGAACTAAAAAACCCCAATGAAAATTCCGGCGCAGCCACACCATCTGATGAATAAACAGTCGTGTAATCTAATAAGATTCTGCCACACAGTAAGAGGGATGCATTTGCAATGTACTGGTTGTGCCTCTTAAAATTAGGAGCCTCTGCCCTGGCATCTAAAAATATTTTCCATTGTCTGGTTTCAGAACTATTTTAAAAAATACCATATATATATGGTTTTTTCATTATGTATTTCGAGCCCCTGGTGGCACAATGAGTTAAACCCTTGTGCCGGCAGGACTGTTTGAAAGTTCGAAACCAGGGAGAGCGGGTGAGCTCCCTCTGTCAGCTCCAGCTCCCCATACGGGGACATGAGAGAAGCCTCCCACAAGGATGGTAAAAGCATCAAACATCCGGGCATCTCCTGGGCAACGTCCCTGCAGACGGCCAATTCTGTCATATATGAGGGTTTTCATTATGCATTTCGAGCCCCTGGTGGCACGAGTTAAACCCTTGTGCCGGCAGGACTGTTTGAAAGTTCAAAGCCAGGGAGAGCGGGTGAGTTCCCTCTGTCAGCTCCAGCTCCCCATGTGGGGACATAAGAGAAGCCTCCCACAAGGATGGTAAAAACATCAAACATCCAGGCATCTCCTGGGCAACGTCCTTGCAGACGGCCAATTCTCTCACGCCAGAAGCGACTTGAAGTTTCTCAAGTCACTCCTGACACTGAAAAAAAAATATGTATTTTATGTTTTAAATGTTCTTATCTATTTTGCATTATCTCGGTGACTCTATTGGATCAAACGGCCATAAAGGCTCTAAATACATAATTCAAGTCCTTCTTGAGAAAGGAAGAAAAAGTCAAAACAAAGAGTTTTATTCACCTTAAAATGACAGACATTATTGTTTCCTTTGTTCTTAGCAAAGAAGCAAAGAACAAAATAAACCTGATGGGATTTACTTACATCTTGTCTGCAGAAGAGACAGCCTCTCTCTTTCTCTCTCTCTGTTTTTTAAAAAAGTATTTTCAAGTTTCAGAATACATTGGGTATTATGCCTCTTCATCTTCGTCTTCTTCATCGCTGATGACATACTTCTTATGCTTCTTACTGGCCTTGTCATCATCCTCTGCTTTCCTCTTCCCCGAAGGCTCCCCTTCCTGCAGGGAAGGAGAGAGTTTTTTTTGTAAAAGTCCGATTCTCAATAATCGCTGTATTAAAACATGGGCATGCACACATATATGTGCTCACTCACACACCAGAACAAGAGTTTTAAAGATCTCAACAGCTACCATTTCATAGAAAAAAATAGAATTGGAGCCATAGTGAGTCAAACCCTGCTCAATGCAGGATCTCCAGGTAAAGTATCCCAGCAGGTAGGCTGAATATCTACAGATATTTTTCAAACATGTCTAGACAATTGGCTCAACTGCTGTCAAAAAGTTCCTTGTAACATTCAATTGAAACCCATTACTCTAATAATTTATGACACCAACCTACCTTTCTACCTTCTGGGACAATAAGAGACAATAAAAGTCCCTTAGATCTTTAAGTCAGTGTTTCAAGGTGCAAAACAAAGCGCTACCTGGGATTTATATCTCCCAGTGAAGGTTCATTACTAGGCCAGCAATTCATGCTATTAACAAATCAAAGCTTTTCTGTAAATGAAAAGACTAAGATAAAGTCCTTGACATTTCTCAAAGTCAACCTCTGAGTGAAACACATCCTTTAAAGAGGCTGGCGACGTTTGCAGCAGTGTTGTCACAAATGCCTCCCTCTCGCCCTGCAACAGAATCTCATTAGATTTCCACAGATGGAAAACCCTTTGCTAATGAGTCCAATTATTTGATTGATTTGAGTTATAAATCGGAGCACGATGGCACCCAGAACATCACTAAAAGCCAGTCCAGACTGAAGGAAAGTGACCCAGAGGCCACAACTACTTATGGGTCATTCAGTAACCGAAATAAACAAAAGGAGTCAAATCAATGGTTCCTGCTCCCTGGATTCAAACCGCCAACCTTTCGGTCGGCAAGTTCAGCAGCTCAGCAGTTTAACCAACTGCGCCACCAGGGGTGTATTGGGAAATAAAAACCATGTTTAACATATTTGTTGATCTTATAAACTGTATAATTAAGTAATATTTTTGGAATTAAAATCTATTTTATAAAGGGATACAAATGTTGTTTGTGTGTGTGAGAGAGAGAGAGAGAGAGAGAGAGAAAGAGAGTGTCTGCTTATGCTTGAGTGTCTGCTTATGCTTGATTGATAGTTCACCCTTATAAACTGCAAAATCTAGATAATAAAATAACATTCCCAATGGTTGACATTTCTGACTTTCATCAGAATTTCACATTGTTTTATCCCTCCCGCTCCTGAATGAACTGATCTTGACACAGGAACTTTTTTCCACATCTGGCCAAATTCCTATTTCAAAGGGTTTCCATATTTCTGGAAACTCTGAAACTCAAAATGTTGTTATGCGTTACAACCAATAATCTTGGTTGCCAAAGTTTTCCTTATTTTATTTTATGGAAACTAACAGCTGATACATAGTTAAAATATGACTCAAGGGAAAAGCATGTCTGGGCACCTGATAATGTGTGGTAGAT
This sequence comes from Anolis carolinensis, assembly GCF_035594765.1. Taxonomy (NCBI): domain Eukaryota; kingdom Metazoa; phylum Chordata; class Lepidosauria; order Squamata; family Anolidae; genus Anolis; species Anolis carolinensis. The sequence goes on along the minus strand of NW_026943822.1, from coordinate 17,768,240 downwards.
GCCAAGAGGTTAAGCTTGTCTCTCTGTCTTTGAGGTTTAAGTGCCCTCATGTGTTGAACTTCAGCAAATGCAATTGTGTTTAAAATAAAAGACAAAAAAACCCCTCCAAAGTATGGGTGATCCATTAACGGTTTTTCATCAACACAGATCTGAAAATATCAAGGAGGCTGGAAATAATCCATAGGCTCAGCCTTCTGATCACCAACTTGCTATCCTTTACCATAGTAAAGGTTTTCCCCTGACATTAAGTCCAGTCATGTCTGACGCTGGGGGTTGGCGCTCATCTTCATTTCCAAGTTGAAGAGCTGGCGTTGTCCGTAGACACCTCCAAGGTCATGTGGCCGGCATGACTGCATGGAGTGTTGTTATCTTCCCGCAGGAGCGGTACCTATTGATCTACTCACATTTGCATGTTTTCAAACTGCAAGGTTGGCAGAAGCTGGAGCTGCCAGCAGGAGCTTACTCCACTCCCCAGATTCGAACCATATTAAACCTAATTTTGAAATCCCTTCTCAACAAAATCAGATTTCCCCTTGGGCATATTGCACACTGATCAATATGGAAAAATCAGCTAAACATCTACCATCAGCTCTCCGCTTTCATAAGGCTTGAGGACACAGAATCCCCATGAAAGTAGAAAAATCTCCCCACAGTTTTTGTTATTTGAGGGAACACCTCTTTAAGAATCTCTACCTCCTGAGGTGTGACTCTATGGATCACAGAGTCATACTGGAGGCCCTAGATTCCTAAAGAGACCACATTAACTATATTTGGGAACAATAAAATCTGCAAAAGTTAAACCTGCAAATTTGGAGGGATGGCTGTACAATCACAGCTCTGCATTGAGGTTTTATGTTTACAAAACTGCATCTTACAAACTCTAGTGCAAAGACCTGAAAAACTATACAAAGGACCAGTGTGGTGCAATGGTTAAAGAGTATTGAACTGGGATTTACGGGATCAAGTTGGAGCCCAAGTTTAAAGGGAAAGCTTATCTGAGTTTTATTAAGACAAAAGCTAAAATACCCTTCAGACAAAAACGGTGACATACAGCTTATGTAGTGATAAGTGAATAAACACAGCCATTCAGATTATGCCCCTCTATAGGCCTCTCACCTCATCGCTGTTGAGTTTCTTTGCCTTCAGTAATCGCTGTGTTTTATCTTCATCGGATCCTTCATCGCTGTCTGAAGAATATATCCGAGCGCGTTCCTCTGAAAGGGGAAAAATAATCATCGGTGTTATTCCTGGAAAGTTAAACTGCAAACATAATTGTGTTACAAATGACTGAGCGTAGCTTAGAAACCGGCTATTCAGATGTGTGTTTGTACAAAGTGAGGCCAGGTTGTGTGCTACAAAAGGCATTTTCCATATGTGGAAAATGTATATATGCAAGCAACACTTAACAGTGGCAGATATTTGCTCATTGCCACTTGCTGCTGCAAAAAACAAGAAAGCAATTATTTGGTGTGAAAAGGAGATGCACAGCACAAACTGGGACACAAAAAAACAGCTAGGAAGCTAACAAAAGGAAATAAAACTGCTAAAAACTAGGTGATTAGATATAAGATGGACTAGATCAGGGGTCCCCAAACTAAGGCCCGGGGGCCAGATGCAGCCCTCCAAGGTCATTTACCTGGGCCCCGCCCTGATGTATAATAGAAATTTTTTATATCAGTTTTAATAATATATTGTATATACTTATGATATTGATAATAATATTATCATGTTATACAATATAATAATTATTATAATACCATATAATAATATTAATTATATGTTATATATTACATATAATATTACAGTATAGTGGTATAGTTCAATATAGTAATGTATAATGCTAATATTGTGCTATGCTAATAATACAATACATTGTATGTACATACAGCTGCTCTGAGTTCCCTTTGGGGTGAGATATAAATGTAGTAAATGAATAAATAAATAATTTTAGACTTAGGCTTATAATATAATATATATATATATATATTTATATATAATATATTTTATATCATTTTGAATAATACAATATTATATATATACATATAATATTGATAAAATATTATAATGTTATACAATATAATATTAATTATATGATATATATTACATATAATATTACAATATAGTGGTATAGTTCAATATAGTAATATATAATGCTAATATTGTGCTATGCTAATAATATAATATATTGTATGTACATACAGCTGCTCTGAGTCCCCTTCGGGGTGAGAGGGCGGGATATAAATGTAATAAATAAATGTAGTAAATGAATAAATAAATAATTCTAGACTTAGGCTCGCCCAAAGTCTGAAATGACTTGAAGGCACACAACAACAACAACAATCCTAATTAACTTGACTATCTCATTGGCCAGAAGCAGGCCCACACTTCCCATTGAAATCCTGATAGGTTTATGTTGGTTACAATTGTTTTCATTTTTAAATATTGTATTGTTCTTTCATTGTTATTGTTGTTGTTTCGCACTACAAATAAGACATGTGCAATGTGCATAGGAATTTGTCCGGGTTTTTTTTCCAAATGATAATCCGGCCCCTCAACAGTCTGAAGGATTGTGGACTGGCCCTCTGCTTTAAAAGTTTGAAGACCCCTGGACTAGATGCTGGGAGAGGAAATGTTTTCTATACATTACGGTGTCTGTAGAATCCTGCAGAAGGTTGAGCTTGGAAGGTGCATTCTTTTGGATTACACCTCCCTGAACCCCTCAACCAGTAATACACTTAAGAGAACACTCAGTTTATTGCACTTAAGACAATTTCACAATTTGATTTGGTTTTTATGAAATGTCTTGAGATCCATTTTTAGGAAGAAGGTAAAACAATAAATCCAGTAAAATGAACAATAATGTTCTCTTCCAGCCATGGCCAACAAAATGAACAGAGGAAGCAAAAAGTTGAATGTCCATCCATTTGTTTACGGTTCATTAAAGCAGAGATTCTACATATAGTGCAGCCAGGTATAGTTGTAGGCTAGCAGGTAACTCTTGACAACACTTCAGGCATAGAAAGAAGGAAGCATATGGACATACAGTAGAGTCTCACTTATCCAACATAAACGGGCCGGCAGAACGTTGGATAAGCAAATACGTTGGATAATAAGGAGAGATTAAGAAAAAGCCTATTAAACATCAAAATAGGTTATGATTTTACAAATTAAGCACCAAAACATCATGTTATACAACAAGTTTGACAGAAAAAGTAATTCATTACACATTAATGCTATGTAGTAATTACTGTATTTACGAATTTAGCACCAAAATATCACAATGCATTGAAAACATTAACTACAAAAATGCGTTGGATAATCCAGAACGTTGGATAAGTGAGACTCTACTGTATATTTAAGAATCAAAGGGTCCTCAGACACCAAGAAGCATAAGTCTACTAAGTAATTCCACTCAATCAGTCTATTAAATTCAATATTTATACACACTCCAGGATAGCCGGAAGCAGATTTTTAAATCAACAACCCAGATCTGATTCAAATGGAAGTTGTTTTTACCTCTGATGCCACCTTTGTATCTGTTCTTGATGGCTGCCAGGCTGATGGCTTCCTCGCCTTCATCTTCATCATCGTAGCGATCCGGCTCCAAGTAGCTAGCGCTCAAGCCCCTCTGGTGCTGCTTCTCCCGCATCCTCCGCTGCTGGGACTCCCTGCGGATGGACGCTCGCAGCCTCTCCTCCTCTTTCTGCCAAGGGAAAAGAACACAAATGTTCAGGAGATTCCACTTGAACATTAGGAAAAACTTCCTAACTGTGAGATCTGCTCAGCAGTGGAACTCTCTGCCCCGGAGTGTGGTGGAGGCTCCTTCTTTGGAGGTTTTTAAGCAGAGGCTGGATGGCCATCTGTCGGGGGTGTTTTGAATGTAATTTTATTTTAAAATAAGATTACTCTTTCTGATCGCCCTGTATTTTATCCTGAGCCTTATGTTGAGCCTGTATAATTTTTGCCTCTCTCTATCTATATATATTGCACCATGCTCAGACTCATTGTTCTGATATGCTGTTTTATCCTATTTTATGCTATTATATGGTTTTATTGTTTATATTGTTTATATTGGTTTTATTGCATGACTGTTTATTATTAGTGACATTGGGCTTGTTCCGTGAGCCGCCCGGAGTCCCTCTGGGGAGATGGGAGCGGGATATAAAAATAAAGTATTATTATTATTATTATTATTGACACAACGACATTGTATGTTTAGGACTGTGTGATGTATTTTCAGATGATGCGCGCAGATCCCAGTAGGGTGGCCTTTTGCAGGGTTATTATTCTGCGTCTTGGCAGAATGGGGTTGGACTGGATGGCCCATGAGGTCTCTTCCAACTCGATGATTCTACAGTGACAAATGGGACAGGGAGGTTTCACACATGGTGTGTGGAATCTATATAGCCACACAATTAATTTTAACTAAGTGTGTTTTTTAATCTGTTGCAATCAGTGTTGTATTCAAACTGGGAAAAATGTGAGGAGAATAAATAATAGCAGCAGTAGTAATTATTATTCATTTTTAAACCTGCCTCTAAAACAGCTCTGGACTCCCAACCCTAAATCTATACCTTAATCATTTCTGTGCGTTGGGATTCAGGGTCGCGACCGGCCATTGGCAAAATACGTATTTTTTGTGTCTTTGAACATCTGTCCGCAAGGGAGAGAGTCATCTTCCTGTGCGTGGCGCTGTCTGTCGAGTGAGGCCTAGGTGAAAATAGTTGTCAAATTAAAATATTATTTAGTGAATTTCAGCTCGAGAACTTAATATGACTCAAGTACTTACCTAAAGGTGAGTTTAGTTTTGAACACCGCTTGCCCCTGCAAACCCGTTCCCTGTCTGATGAAGAGATGGTTGTGGTCCCCTTGCAATGGCGCTTTGTACACGTCAAACACTTCATTCCCCAAATGCAGCGACATGCTTCAAAAGAAGATGGAAAATAACTATACAACAACCCCAGAGATACTTTACTTTGTTTAGAATTGGCATTTATATTCTACCATCTAAGGAAATACATTAAAAAGTATTTTTAATGTACTAAAAAGCAAAAATATACTATTCTAGGAGTAAGAATATGATTTATTATTAGCCTTAATAAAATATTGACTTATCATAAATGCTCTCTTAACTCTCTGTTATCATATCTCTCTGTTAACCAAATGATGACATACTGCTTGGAAATCCTGACTATTATTATTATTATTATTATTATTATTATTACAGTATTATATTTTCCAACTGTTGTACTGGAACAACAATGACTGTTTAGTTTAACTTTTAACAGTTTTTGGCAGTTCTTTGATAGAAGATTACCAATGTCAGCTGCTTCTAACCTAGCGATTTTATTCGAAGTGTTTAATGCCAGTGCTAATGCTTTTTTGCTTTTTGGTGCGTTTCTTTTGCATTTTTATAGCGCCATTTGTTCAGATTTTATATATATATATATATATATATAGATAGATAGATAGATAGATACTTTAGCTTTGTTTTTGTTTTTTTCTCTCTCTCTCTCCCTTTTTGATCCTTTTTTAATCGCAGTTTTCCTACTTTCTATACAAGCAAATGTTCTCACTCTTTTGATGTTAACTTATTCTATCTTATAAGGTAAAACTTCAATAAAAATATATTTTTAAAAAGGGCATCTAGCCCTGTAATGCAGGCAACACAATAAAAGCATCCCTGAAAGATAACCATTCAATGTATGCTTGAAGACCTCGAAAGATGGAAGGTCCTCCTCCCGCTGAAGCAGCCCATTCCACTCCTGAACCATCCTTACAGGGAAGAAATCTGTCTACTGATCCTACTAAAGCAGGCATGGGCAAACCTGGGCCCTCCAAATGTTTTGGACTTCAACTCCCACCATTCCTAACAGCCTCAGGCCCATCTGTGCAATAAACAGCATGTATTGCTACTTTGCAAGGACAGTCTAAGCTGTGCCTAGCACAAACTCACCTTCCATCAGACCATTTGACTATCCGTGCATTGCTTTCACGAATTTCGTTCCCTTCTTCGTCTCGACGAATTCGCCAACGTATTGTGTTCTCCACCTGTCAATACACAAAATCATGATGTGCAGAAGCATTTTGTAAGCGTAACTACCAAAACAAGACATAACAGGGTGGGGAAATTAACTTGGTAAATATACCATGAATTGCTCTTCTGACTACTGGCTTACAGTATATACTTGAGTATAAGCCAATCCAAATATAAGCTGAGGCACCTAATTTTATCACAAAAAAACTGGGAAAACATTGACTCCAGTATAAGCCGAGATACCAATAGAATTACATTAATTGTAATATAATAATATATGTATATTGTATATACATATAATATAGATAATATTATAATGTAATACAATATAATAATAATACACTATTATAATTGTATATTATATATTACATGTAGTATTATTAATAATGTTGCAGTACAGTGGTATAGTACAATATAGTAATATATAATGTTTATATTGTGCTATGCTTATAATATAATATATTGTACGTATATATATATAATTTGTAAGCCGCCCTGAGTCTCCTTCAGGGTGAGAAGGGCGGGATATAAATGCTGCAAATAAATAAATACCATATTTACTTGAGTATAAGCCAACCTGAATATAAGCTGAGGCACCTAATTTTACCACAAAAAAACTGGGAAAACATTGACTCCAGTATAAGCCGAGATACCAATAAAATTACATTAATTGAGGCATCAGTAGTTTAAATGTTTTTGAATCTTTACATCAAACTGTAATTTAAGATATGACTGTTCAACTCTGATTAAATCATTTTCATCTTCTTCAAGGTAAATGTGCTTATGTATCCTTTTAATAATAACAGAGTGAAATAACAAATGTAATAATAATAAATGCAGTAAAATAATAAATGTAATAATAGAGTAAAATAATAAATGTATTAATAATAAAAATAGAGTAAAATAAATGTAAAAGTAACAACAATAATATAGTAAAATAATAAATGTAATAATAATAATTTATAGAAAAATACGGTAATAAATAAAGTATAAGCTGAGGGGGTTTTTTTTAAGTCCTAAAAAAGGGCTGAAAAACTAGGCTTATACTCAAGTATATACAGTAGTTCATATTTGCAATATTGCTCAGCTGCAATGTATTAATGGTCAACACAGGGGCCATGACTAGGGCTTGGAGCAATGGCTTCAAATTACAGGAAAGGAAATTCCACCCAAACATTAGGAATAACTTCTTGAATGTAAGAGCAGTTCAACACTGCCTCGGAGTCTGGTGATTGTTCCGACTCTGGAGGTTTTTAAGAAGAAGATTAAACAGTCAATGGTTTGCAGACCAGCACTGTTTCATGGACCACCACTCTGAGTAGTACTGACACAAATAACACTCACAGCACAGATGTTAAAACCAAATTTATGATAGAAAAATAACCACATTAGATAGGTCCATGCACATCTATGCTGGAGGAACAGAATTTCAATGCATACCTTCAGTTTCAATCTCGTTCTGCCTTCTTCATCAAGCATCTCCTCGTCTTCAAATTCATCTTCGTAATACTGCGGATCAAAAGGCCTGTAAAAAAATTAAGAATGCTAAGAGCCACTCTGTAGTTTCTTTTCCCCCCAACCAAACAGGAATATTTGTTTTGAGGTCCGTGTGTATATTTCTTCCTTTTCTTTTTTTTACCTAGGTTCAACACTGAGGAAGTTGGGAAGCTTCACAAAATATAAATCATTTCCTAAATCTGTGTTTACTTTGGGAATTTCTACTTCTATTCGCGTTTCTGGAACAGGCTCTTCTTCCTGCTGATCCTCATTCAATCCATTCTCATCCTAATAAAACAGACAAAGAGCAAATTACACATGGAACGGGACTGTCATGCTATATTATGTACTATTAAGAGGTTTATATTGACCCAACTCCTTTTGATAAGATCAAGGATTACTTTGGCACTTTTACTCAGAATATTTAGATCAAACAAATATAATAAGCAAATGAAGTTATCAATATGTTAAGGGTCAAATTGATAGACTGAGATGTGATGTTACAAAGCTACTTACAATGGGCTGCCCTGGAGTTGGAGGCTTCTCTTCCCCATCACTCCCTGAAGATATGTCATCTGCCCCTCCAAACAGATCCATGGCATCCCTGTTATCTTGTCCAAAGAATAAGACAGAAGCAGCATTATTTTGACTTCCCATAATATATATCTTAGGAAGGAGGGAAAAACAGGCTATTTTAATAGATCTTATGCAGGTACATTATGCAGAACTCTCAAAGGAAACAAACAGTACCTATGAGCACATTGCACTGAAAAATTATAATGGAAAGCCAATAGGCATAAAAAGACATTAGTATAAGGTTTGCATTTTGATTAACTGCTCTGTGTGCAAATCCTAAGTCAGCCATAAAACATAACTGGTTTCTCGCTTTTACACAGTATCATCTACCTCACAGAGCTGCTGAAAGGTTCAAAACAGGATTATATATCCCATGTATACGCTTTATTTTAATGGTATCTAATGGGCACAAATGTATTGCTGATTCTTGGCGCCCTAGAAACAGCAATTGCCAGTCGTTTGAATTATATGTTCGGACAAAAACTAGTATACATGATTCTGCCCCAGACCATTTATATTTATAACAATGACTTGAGTAGCACTTAGGGTATCAGGCAATGGAAAACTCCTTGGAAGAAAGACAGACCAATACAACATTGTTTTATTTTTGTTTAATAGTTGTCGGGTCTGAAGTTAACCAGGACCTCCAAGGATCCACTGGCCAAGATGTTGCCAATCTCAATTTAAACCAAGCTTTCAGCAAAGACAGGGAGGCTACATGCAACCACACAAGGCTTTTGGCAAATAAAAATCCTGTTTTTCCCACTTCTGCTCATGCCGAAAATAAAAAGAACCACTGCTTACCTTTCTGTCCTTCCGCATCACTCTCCATTTCAGAATCGGATGCTATTTGTTTCTTACGCTTCATCTGTGGCATCTCATCATCACTGTCACTGCCTCTTGCGGAATCTAAGAAACATTAAAGTTAGTTCCATGGGAACTCCTACAAGAGGGACACTCACCAGATGGTTTAGATTACAACTCCCACAATCCATGACTACTGGCTAGGTTGACTGAGGTTGATAGCCACTGAAGGCTGGGAGTGGACGTTGTAGTCAGTGGCACCAGCAATGGACTGGGAGGGGGAAAGCTAGGCTACTTATTCGCGCTTACCAGATTTGCGTTCATGTTCTTCCTCGTCCTCTGAGAGTCGGTGCTCATCATCCGAATGCTGAGGCTTCTCATCGTCTGAGTTCTGCATCTTCTCCTCATCGGAACGCTGTGGCCTTTCGTCTTCATCGTCTGAATTCAGCACATTCTCTTCGTCCGAATTCCGAGGCCTTTCATCTTCGTCTGAATTCTGTAACTTTTCCTCATCCGAGACTTGAGGCCTCTCTTCATCATCCGAAATGTGCATTTTCTCCTCATCTGAATGCTGCAGCCTTTCTTTACCGTCTGAAACCGGAAGCCTCTCCTCATCATCGGAGATCTTCTCTTCATCGTCTGAATGCTGCAGTCGTTCTTCATCGTCTGAGATCTGGAGTTTGTCCTCGTCGTCCGACTGATCACTTTTGTCTTCCCTTCCCCATTTCTCATCTTCCGAGTGTCCTTTCTCAGACCCTTCTGGCTCCGAGTGATGGCTGCCATCCTCTGATCTGTGGTCCTCGTCTTCATCTTCATCGTGACCAGCTTCAGAACCGCTGTGCTGGTCAGCATCTGACTGGTCGCGATCCTCCGCTTCGGAGTGTCCAGAGACTTCAGAGGGATTGTAGGATCTTTCCGACCGGTTTTCACTACCGCTATGATGAGAAGCACCATCATCCTCACTATCGTCCCCAAACAATTCTTTATTACTGGGTTTTAAAGTCTCTTGGTCATCCTCTCTTTCACTCTCGCTACCGGAAATATTACTGACAGAACCAGCATTGTCCTGATCAGAATCAGACTCAGAGCCCGAATCCGAATCTGTCAAGAAAAACAAAATATGAAGCCATAATATTAATCATTGATAATTGACATTGGTTTTGCTCTCTGTGTGAGCATGATGATGACCTTTGCTTGTTATATTTTGCTTTTGGTTTGCTTTGAGGGGACTATTCTGTGCACCCTGTATCTGTATTAATTTATTTACCATATTTATATCCAGCCTTTCTCAATCCAACAGGTAGCAGTTTGATGCCATACACACACACATCAAATAAACAATTACAATTAAAACCAATAATTAAAACCAGAATTATTAAAACATCAATTAAAATCACGCCATCCAAAACATAATCCAGGGTTGTTCCATCTTGTCAATCACGTTGATTGAGTTTTTTGCTGAAGGTCAGAAGAGAAAAGGGGCCACCAGTGAGAAGGCCCTGTCTCTCGTCCCCACCAATCACTTTGAATTGTGCTCAGTAGCAAATTGGCAGCCAGTAGAGCCGGTGCAACAGGGGGGTTGTGTGCTCCCTGTATCCTGCTCTGGTGAGAAATCTGGCTGCCACCCATTGAACCACTTGAACCTTCCGAACAGTCTTCAAAGGCAACCCCACATAGAGCATGTTGCAGTAATCCATTCAGGATGTAACCAGAGAGTAGACTACCTTTTGTCATGGCCTTGGTCTTATATAATAAGCTATTTGATTGATATAATATAAGGAAAATCAAGTTTTATACCAAACTAGCACCTATACGGGGCATGGGCAAACTTTGGTCCTCTCAGTATTTTGGACCTCAACTCTCACAATTCCTGGCAGCAAATAGGTTATTTCAACAGAAAGGAGGAAACCATGAAAATGAACATTACCAAGGACCAGAGGAATCCTCACATTTCTGCAAGAGTCTACCGTATACCATGAAGGTGTGGACAAGACCACCAAACGCAGCAGCATTACCCAGACATGAATCAAGGAGCAGGAAAGGCACTGCAGACTAATCCAACCAGAGAAGTCAGCCATAGCAAAGCACCTGAAGAATATTATTTGAGAACACAGAAATGCTGGACCACTCTAACAACTACCATGTCAGATGACACAGAGAAGCCATTGAAATCCACAACCACGTGGATCAGTTTCCCTATCAGTTTCGATTGTTGCCCACTCATGTCCTGTACTGGACCTTTTAATGACTTGTGGATTTACAAAATATTGTAAATATTTTATGCATTTTAATTATGTTTATTTCAAACTATGGCCTGTGTAATCTATTTTTAGTATGACGCTTGTTGTTTTAACTGTTGATTTTATGATGTTTATGTGATTTGATTGGGCTTGTCCCCAGGTGAGCTGCTCCGAGTTCCCATGGGGAGATGGAGGCGGCATACAATAATAATAATAATAATAATAATAATAATAATAATAATAAAACTTTATTTGTACCCCGCCACCATCTCCCCACGGGGACTTGGGGCGGCTCACATGGGGCAAGGCCCGACCAGCATAATTTACAAAAACAACAGCATAAGTACATTGCACAATATACAAAAAATAAAACACAGTAAGACAATAAAACAGGAGTTAACACAGTGGTAATAATATCAATCAGCTACCAAGTACAATTCAGTTGACTTCATTGGTGGTGGTGGTGGTGGTGGGGGGGGGGGGGACTGCAGCAGCAATATAAAAATAACATCATCAGTTAAAATACTCAAATAAAAGGGACCTAATAAAATTCAGGATAGAGTTATAATGCCAACTGAGGCTGGTCATCCAATGACTGCCTCACCAAAGGCCAACCTAAACATCCAGGTCTTCAGTTGTTTCTTGAAGGAGGATACATAAAATAAAATTATTATTATTATTATTATCATGTGGACAATTTCAACAGAAAGGAGGAAACCATAAAAATGAGAAAATCTGGCAACCATTATTTTTTTAAAAACCTCTAAAATCAGGATAGTAAATAACTAACAACACTCAGAAAACAGGGGAATTCCAGACATGAAGCAATGAGGGCCAGCTAACACCTCCCAAAAAAGGAGCCCTCAGGTGGGGCGCAGCCAGGCTTTGAAGCTGCAGGGCTATTCAATGCTAATGAAATGCAACATTTACACTTGCCTCAAACAGACAAAGAGTTCTTTCTCCCACCCTGGACATTATTCCACAGATATATCAACCCCACTTGCCTAGTTTCCAACAGACCTCGCAACCTCTGAGGATGCCTGCCATAGATGTGGGCGAAACGTCAGGAGAGAATGCTTCTGGAACATGGCCAGACAGCCCGGGGAACTCACAGCAACCCTGTAACTCTCATATTTCCATAGCATTGAGCCATGGCAGTTAAAGCGGGATAAAACTGGGTTAACCCCACAGTGTAGAGGCGCGCCGGGAGTGTTGAGGCCTAACCGTGGCCTTGCCCTGAGAGTAAAGGAAGGCTTGGAAAAGGAAATGTTACCTTTCTGCTCCGGTTCGGTGTCGGCATCACTGCCAAAAAGCTCCTCCATGTCCGCCATGGCTTCCCTCCCCAAACTCTAAATTAAGCCGGAAGAGGGTGCTTGCTCCTTGACGCAAACAAATCGCGACGACAGAGAGAGTTGGGGAGGGAAGGGCCAGAGCGCCGCACGCAGACGCTAGGCTCCGCCTTCGGACACGGCGCCATAGAGAGGGAAAAGCAGGGCGGTGCCTTTGCTGCCCCCAGTGGACACATCGGGAATCGCGCGCCCCCTTCATTGAAGGCGCAGAGAGTGACGCCTTTGGCTCAGGATTCAGCGACTGTCATGTGTGGTCCTTGGCCGCCCCCAGTGGCCACGTTGGGAATTGCATGCTTGTTTTCCTTTACAGTAGAGTCTCACTTATCCAACACAAACGGGCCGGCAGAACGTTGGATAAGCGAATACGTTGGATAATAAGGAGAGATTAAGAAAAAGCCTATTAAACATCAAAATAGGTTATGATTTTACAAATTAAGCACCAAAACATCATGTTATACAACAAGTTTGACAGAAAAAGTAATTCATTACACATTAATGCTATGTAGTAATTACTGTATTTACGAATTTAGCACCAAAATATCACAATGCATTGAAAACATTAACTACAAAAATGCGTTGGATAATCCAGAACGTTGGATAAGTGAGACTCTACTATATATTTAAGAATCAAAGGGTCCTCAGACACCAAGAAGCATAAGTCTACTAAGTGATTCCACTCAATCAGTCTATTAAATTCAATATTTATACACACTCCAGGATAGCGAGTGTTGGATAAGTGAGACTCTACTGTATTTTGTCCAACTTGGGGACCCGGCGGTGCCCGGGTCATTTGAGAAAGGCATTGTTTGCCTGTGTTCCAGATTTAGTCTAGGTCCAGAGTCAGCAGGGTTCATTGGGTGGGGCTGAACTACAACTCCCATATGCAAGTCCCATCATAAATGGTCCATCCCCCTCCAAACAGTATCAGGACGTAGAGTGAATCATGAGTGCTCTGTGTGGCAAGTTTGATTTTGTTCAGTCATTAGTGTGGGTCGCAGTGGTCTCAGGAAGTGAGTGAAGATACTGCAAATCCCATCATCCACGGTCCATCCCCCTGCAAACAGCACCCAGGTGTAGAGTAGGACATGGGGGCTCTATGTGGCAAGTTTGGTCTTGTTCAGGCATTGGTTGGGGTTGCAATGTTCTCAGGAAGTGAGTGAAGGTATTGCAATTCCCATCGTCCATGGTCCATTGTACTCCAAACTTCACCAGGGTGTAGAGTGGGTCATTGGGGCTCTGTGTGTGAAGTTTGGACTTGATCAGTCATTGCTGGGGGTCGCAGTGGTCTCTGGAAGTGAGTGAAGGTATTGCAATTTCCATCATCCATAGTCCATCATCCTCCAAACCACACCAGGGTATAGAGTGGGTCATGGGTGCTCTGTGTACCAAGTTTGGTCTGGATCAGTCATTTGTGGCAGTTGCAGTGGTCTCAGGACGTGAGTGAAGGTACTGCAAGTCCCATTATCCTTGGTAAATCCTCCCTCAAATTGAACCAGGACATAAATTGGGTCATGGGGGGTATGTGTGCCAGTTTTGGTCCTGATCCGTCATGAGTTAGAGTAACAGTGGTCTGTCAGAGACACAGTGTTTGAAAGTACTGCAAATCCCATACTCCTTGGTCCATTCTCCCCCAAAGTGGTGCAGCATGCAAAGTGTGTTATTTGGTATATGTATGCCAAGTTTGGTCCAATTCTGTCATTCCTGGTAGTCGCAATAGTCTCAGGAAGTGAGTGAAGGTACTGCAAATCCCATTATCCACAGTTCATTTCCCCCCAATCTACACCAGGACATAAAGGGGGTCATGGGGGTTCTGTGTGCCAAGTTTGGTCCAGTTCCATCATTGGTGGGCATTGCAGTAGTCTGTGGGAGTCAAAGCGTTACAAAGTACTGCAAATCCCATCATCCGTGGTCCATCCTCCCCCAAACAGACCAGGCCATAAAGTGCGTCATGGGGGTTAAGTGTGTCAAGTTTGGGCCAGGTCCGTCATTCTGCATACCCACATACATACATACCCACATACAAACACTGACTTTTATTATATAGATATATAGCAGGCATGGGCCAACTTGGGCCCTGCTGGTGTTTTGGACTGCAACTCCCACCATTCCTAACAGTCTCAGGCCCCTTCCTTTTGCCCCTCAGCCGCTTAAGCGTGCCACTTGTTCTCTTTGGTCAAGAGAGTGTGGTTTGGATGTACTGTGTTCCCTCACTACTTCGCGGTTCGCTTTTTGAGGATTCACTGGTTTGCGGTTTTTCAATAAACTAAAAGAATATTATAAATAAATAAAAATTACAATTTACAGCCTAAGGAGGAGAGGAAGGAGAAGCTGAAGGGAGAGAAAAGGAGCCCAAGCGGGAGGAGAAGGAGGCGATTTATCAATACACTATTAGTTGATAAAGACTTAGTGGTTGGCCATCTGTGGGGAGGCATTGAATGGTGTCTCTCTCTATTGCAGAAGGGAGGTCGGACTGAATGGACTACATGACCTGAAGGGTTCCCTTCCAACTCTTGTGATTCTATGATTGATTGATTCATGCCTGTCCCGGCCCGGCAGATAAGGGCTGGGATAGATGACTCTTGGGGTTCCCATTCGACTCTAATGCAATTATTAAGCAGAGGCTGGATGGTCATCTGTCTGGAGGGATTGAATGGTGCTTTCCTCTTTTGCACTACAGGGTCTGTCCCAATAGCCTTTGGGGTTCCCTTCCGTTCCAAGTCTAATTGAATTATAGACTCATCCAAGGTTGGGATGGATTTCCTGCACTTGCTGTGTTGTTCCTGACCACCATTTCCACGGCAACAACACCTTGTGTCACAATGGATGGGCCAGGGCTGGTTCTCTCCCTTGAGCTCAGTTGGCCAGAAGGCAAAGGAGTTGCTTGCTAGTAGGAGACATGGAGATCTTGCTACCAATGCTGCTCTTGATAGCCTTGCTATGTCTCGTGCCAGGACTGGACGGGGCCCCGATTCCCAGTAAGTGGCTTCGAGGAGGAGGAGGAGGAGGAGGAGGCTGGGTTCCCTTTTATAAGACTTTGCTTCATGGGAGGAATAGTTAGGAAGGGTCTTCTATTCCTTACGGAGACAAGTAGGAACCTTTCAGGCCTCATCTACACTGCCACAGAATCCAGATGTTTTGCTTTGAACTGGATTATATGGCATTGTAGACTCCTATTAACACTATGTACAGTAATACGATTTTTGTTCCTGGGCCATTTCCTAATTGGTTCTATCATAAAAACATGGAAAAGGTTTATTAAACTGCAAAAACTTTGTTTTTGTAGGACATCCTGCAGCGCTTTTTGCTCTAGTTTTTCAACAAATATCTCATAGAGTCTCAACCTGGCGTAACGGGTTAAACCCTTGTGCTGGCTAAACAGCTGACCTGAAGGTTGCCGGTTCGAATCTGCGAGATGGGGTGAGCTCCCGTCTGTCAGCTCTAGCTTGCGGGGACATGGGAGAAGCCTCCCAGCTAACACATCCGAGCGTTCCCTGGGCAATGTCTCTGTAGACGGCCAATTCTCTCACACCAAAAGCGACTTGCAGTATGTTCTCAAGTCGCTTTTGACACAATTAAAAACAACCCTATTCAACATAGTTTGTGGCAGCCACAGAAACAAAGTTTCTGGAGAATAACAACTACTTTCAATGTAAGGACCACACAATTAAACAGGACCATAGCACACAGTTCTGCCTAAAATTCTTTTATTTTTCAGTACTGGAAGAAATAGCAAACTCTGCTGGATAATAGGCACATTCATGTATCCATACTATGGTATTGCCGTTCTCAGTGCAACCAAAAAGGCACAAAACATAAACAACAAACAGAAATGCTTTTTCTCTAGGATTGATCGAATTGTGCTTTTCCTGCATGGCACGTGGATGGGCTTGATGACCCCCGCGGTGTCTTCCAGCTCTATAACTCGATGATTTTTCCGAAATGTCATTGAAAAGGAACTTACTCTTGGTGTTGTGTTCCTCTGCCAAAATATGTACATTCGCTGTTGGTTCGATAGATATCTGCAGAAGGAAAAAGAAAGGCAACACTAGCCATTTACATTGGATTGTTATATTATTGAGGCAGGCTTTTCATCATTTGCCACAAGCCTGAATTTCAAGCGGCAGAGGGGTTCGATGCCGTGTGCCTTCAAATCATTCCTGGCTTATAAAGCAGCCTTTCTCACGGGGTTTCTTAGTGAGATTGTTCAGAAGGGTTTGTTTTTTATTTATTTTCCTTCCCAGAAAATGTTATGGCTTGAAAACATCCAAAATACAACTAAAATTACCTGTAGATGCCAAACATTTTGAAAATCCTGGCGCAGACCTGAAGAAAGGAATGGTCATTATTATTATTATTATTATTAATAATAATAATAATATTGAGGCTGGGTGCCCATCTGTCAGGGGTGCTTTGATTATGTTTTGGTGCACAAAAGCAGGTGGGGGTTGGACTGGATGGCTCAAGGGGTCTCTTCCAACCCTTTTTATTATTTTTATTATGATAATGAGTATTAACATTGAGGTTGTATTTGTTCCCATTTTGTTTTGTTTTTACTTCAAAATAAGATATGTGTAGTGTGCATAGGAATTCGTTCACAGTTTTTTTTTATAAACTATAGTCTTGCCCTCCAGCAGTCTGAGGGACAGTGACTTGGCCCCTTGTTTAAAAAGTTTGGGGACCCCTGAACTAGAGGCATCCAGCTGTCACTTACACGGCCTGACTTTCTGCTTTTCAGAGAGATCAGAACGACCAGAGGGATCAGGATCACAGCGATTGGAGACGACCGGAACGGAAGTACATCACACCCCAACGACAACAGCTTTTTGGAGGCTGCGGAATGACAAAATTGCCACCATCATGCTGCATAAGGACACCACCACCACCCAAGAGAGCACCACTCCAGAGGTTCCCCAGAAAGTGATATCTCTTTCTCTTCCAGAAGAACCCGTGATCAGCATTCTGCCACAGAAGGTGGAGGTCAGCATTGAGACATCACCTTCGAGGCCTCAGAGTGATATACATGGCACCATCATTCTGCGTCCGGACACGCCTGCTGTGGCCAAGATCATCTCTCCAAAAGTCAACCTTCACGTGATGAGCGCATTGTTTGCCATCTATTCTTCCCATTCAGAAAAGCCACTGAAAAGTAACAACATAGCCATAGTGAAAACTAATCATTTCACCTGGAATCATAAATCTTCCGGAGGAGACATCATGGGCTTGATTGATGTCTTGACCAAAATGTTAAGGCATAGTCCGGTGGCTGTTAGAGAGGACACAGACTTCAACTCAAGGTTCAAGAAAGTCAAAGATTACCTGAGAGAGATCCTGGAGCTGGCGAGAAAAGTGGAGAATAAGCTGGTCAAGGGTCTCAAACAGAAGCAGGAGGAGGTGGCCAAAGACACCATCGTGCCTTCGCCCCCGGCCACCACGGTGTTGTTGACCATCCACGTGGAGACACCCACCACCCCTGATTCGACAGACCTCAAGTTGGCAGAACTGCAAAAGGAAGTGGCGAAGTTCAAATCGTTTGTGAAAGTGCTGGATCGTTTCACTGCCCGACTAAGTTCCTTTGTGCGAAATTCTCCAAATAGAAAAGCATCCAAAGAGATTGTGGACAAAGCGATAGCCATCCAGAGGACCATCAAGAGTGTGTTCTGTGAGAATCCAAACGGTCGGAACCAACAGATGCTGAAAGATCTGATAGATAAAGAGATGCAGCTTCTCAAACAAGCCAAGAGGGAAAGAGGGGTTTTGTAAGCATTTCCCATCAACAGACATGTACAAAAGTCAAAAATCCCCACCCCTCCCTTTCTTTCATTTTTTAGTATTCTTTCCCTGGCTCTCGGGCTGACACCCTCTCCCCCTATAGATATAGATTGATATAGATATAGATATAGATTGATATAGATAGATATAGATTGATATAGATATAGGTAGATATATATATAGATTGTTATATATAGATAGGATGTGATAAAGATAAATAAAAAGTGAAAAAAGTAATTAATGCTGTCTTTTCTTTTTACAACGAAAGTGGTGGAACAGTTCATTTATAGGATAGTAGGAATGAAAGCAAAAGAAGAAAATGCACACACACATACACACACACAACAATTTTTTTAAAAAGAATTAGATGAAGATGTAACATTGAAGGCTTTCATGGCCAGAATAACTGGGTTGCTCTGAGTTTTCTGGGCTGTATGGCCATGTTCAAGAAGCATTCTCTTCTGACGTTTCACCCACATCTATGGCAGGCATCCTCAGAGGTTGTGAGGTCCAGTTTCCGACAGTAGGAATGAAAGCAAAAGAAGAAAATGCACACACACATACACACACACACAACAATTTTTTAAAAAAGAATTAGATGAAGAGGTAACATTGAAGGCTTTCATGGCCAGAATAACTGGGTTGCTCTGAGTTTTCTGGGCTGTATGGCCATGTTCAAGAAGCATTCTCTTCTGATGTTTCACCCACATCTATGGCAGGCATCCTCAGAGGTTGTGAGGTCCAGTTTCCGACCTCACGCCTCTGAGGCTGTACTATTCTATACTATACATCAACTGTACGTCTGCTGCAAACAGATTAATATATTTGGACACTGGGAGGCCTGCATGCTTTACTCTGTTAGCTTTTCTCTAGGTGCTGCCTTTTTGGGTGCATCTACACTGTAGAATGAATGCGGTTTGACACCATTTCATCTGCGATGATGCCTCTGAGGAGCTCCCACAAACTAGAGAAGACGAAACGAAAGGTGTTTCTGGATGCCTCTCATAGTGAAAGCTCTCCAAGGAAGGAGTCCGAACGGAGAAGACGGGGCTTCCCAACCCAGCAGGGATGGAGACGTGGAGAATCCAAACTTCAGAAGTTCTCTTTGAAGAACCTGAAGCCGAACTGCTCATAGTGGCCTTTGATGACTTTGGCCAGAGCCGGAGAGCCACAGAAGAAGACATGGACCTTCCCTTTGTTCTCTTTGGCCAGTTTCTGGAAAAGCTGGGGAGCAAAACAAGTCAGGTGTAACATCTCTCCCTAAACTTGTCAACAATAATATACTGAATTTAGATCCTGCTCTTCTCATGATTTAGTTCAGAAAGAGGAATTGAAGGGACCATAAGCCGGAAAATAGTAAACTTTTGCCTATGTGGCTTTGCCTCTGCATGTGCCCCTCCCTTCCTGTGAGCTGGTGCCTTTCTCCAGAAAGTTCCAAGACCAACAGTTAGCTTGAAATCAACAAATGAGGTCACAGGTATCACTTATGCCAGGTGGGTGTGGAAGGTGAGGAAGACCCTCTGCCATTGGTCAATTTTAGATAAGCCAAAGGTACTGTATATACTCGAGTATAAGCCTAGTTTTTCAGCCCTTGTTAGAACTGAAAAAAACCCTCCTCGGCTTATACTTGGGTGAGGGTCCTGGTGGGCTTATATTCAGGTCAGCTTATACTCAAGTACAGTAGAGTCTCACTTATCCGACATAAACGGGCCAGCAGAACATTGGATAAGTGAATATGTTGGATAATAAGGAGAGATTAAGGAAAAGCCTATTAAACACCAAATTAGGTTATGATTTTACAAATTAAGCACCAAAACATCATTTTATACCACAAATTTGGCAGAAAAAGTAGTTCAATAGGCAGTAATGCTACATAGTAATTACTGTATTTACGAATTTAGCACCAAAATATCACGATATATTGAAAACATTGACTACAAAAATGGCTTGGATTATCCAGAAGCTTGGATAAGCGAGGCTTGGATAAGTGAGACTCTACTGTAATAATAAAGAGGGTTGGAAGAGACCCCTTGGGCCATTTAATCCAACTCTTTCTACCTTTGTGCACCAAAAGCACAAGCAAAGCATCCCTGACAGATGGCCACCCAGCCTCACTGTTTAATAATAATAATAATAATAATAATAATAATAATAATAATAATAATTGTCCTGCCACGAGGAGGCAGAACATCACCTGCTGTCCTCTTCCTTTAAGATTCTAAAAGTGCGGAGCTTAGTCTTGGCTCCTGCCAGCCTGAAATGGCAGTTTTTTTGTCAGATTTTGTCAGTTGGTGAGGCACTGGAAGGAAGTGCAGGAAGCAAAAGGATCACAGAAATTCACATCACGTTGGAACTGTATTCAAATTAGATTAAAAAGCCATAGACTACAGCAATAGAGAAAGCCATGTCAACATTGCATTGAAGTCATCTCAAAGATACAAAGAATCCAGTCATAACAAGACTTTATATTCTGTGGCAATATCTCATAAGGCTCTACTCATTGACCAAGGGGACCTCACCATGGCAACTACCAACTGCCTCAACCCTGATGCCCATCGAGTCAGCGGAAGGAGACGACCCAGAACCACACGACTGCATCGCCACCATTGAACAAGTCTACTCCAGCCGGCCGGACCTCAAGGACCAACCTCTTCCCCAGGCAGATTTGGAATACTACACTGATGGGTCGAGCAGTGTCCACCAGGGCGTGAGAAGGGCGGGCTATGCGGTTGTTACTCTATGGGACACCATAGAGGCAGAACCATTGCCAGCCGGTACCTCTGCCCAAAAAGCAGAACTCATCGCCCTCACCAGAGCTCTGGAGCTGGCTGAAGGAAAGACTGTTAACATCTACACAGACTCTAAATTTGCCTTCAATGTCCTTCATGCCCATGGAGCCATCTGGAAGGAGAGGGGGCTGTTGACCACTGCAGGCAGCCCAGTCAAGCACCAGGCAGAAATCCTGAGGCTACTGGATGCTGTTTGTAAACCCACTGCTGTTGCTGTCATCCACTGCCGAGGACACCAAACGGGGGACCAGGACGCTGCCAGAGGGAACCGGAGAGCAGATGCTGCGGCCAAGGGGGCTGCCAACCGGGTGCCCACCTTCCAGGGTGCCTTCATCCCTGACACCACTGTGTCAAACCTCCCTCTATACGGTACCATGGACGATGAATTTGCTAGGAAGGAAGGTTTGACTCAGGATGAAGGCTGGTGGAAGGACAGCGAAGGCCGTTTGCTCCTCACGGACCCCCTGATGCGTGAAGTGGCCCTCCGTCTCCACAAGAGCACCCACTGGGGTCATGATGCCATGCTGGAACACCTCAGATCCTTCTTCATTGGACCTCGCATGGCCCAACAATCCATCTGGGCTTGCAAGCGGTGCCTCCTTTGTTTAAAAAACAACCCCAAGATCCAGAAGAAGCCAGAAGTGGGGCATCTAAAAGCAGGACTACAACCTGGGCAGGTGTGGCAGGTGGACTTTGCTGAACTGCCTTCCAGTAAGAAGTACAAATATCTGTTGGTGTTTGTGGACTGTTACAGTGGATGGCCAGAAGCCTTTGTCTGTTATACTTGCACCACCAAAGAAGTTACTCAAGCGCTTCTTAACCACATCATACCACGTTTCGGTATGCCCCTTTGCATATCCTCGGACAACTGAGCTTCTTTTATCTCCAAAGACACCCAACAGGTCTTCCAGGCTCTCCAGATCCAATGGGACTTACACACCAGCTGGCAACCAGAAGCAAGCGGGAAGGTCGAAAGGATGAACCAGACCCTCAAGAGACAAGTGGCTAAGATCTGTCAGCAAGCTAACCTGCCTTGGCCTGAGGCCCTTCAACTCGCTCTCACTCGAGTTAGGGCGGCTCTTAGGGGTAAACTGAAGCTAGGTCCTTTTGAAATTCTCTATGGTAGACCTTTTCCTTCCTCACAGGTTCCTCTGAAAGCTGAACACTTGCATGAGGTGGGATCCGAAAGCCTTAGAACTAGACTATCCTCTCTTACTTCTATTCTTTCTTCTCTAAACAGTAGGCTTGTCTGATCGATGGAAAAAATGTTTCAATTCTCGTTTCTAAAGTAGGGGGCTGCGCTAGGCTCCCATTCAAGTTAGGTTGCAGAAACAAAAAATTAAAAAAAATATATTTTTAAAAAATATAAAAAAAATTTGGGGGGGGGGGAATTTAACGAAACATTAAGACACAATTACAGAATGGGCCAACGATGGTTCGAATTACATTGCCAGTTGCGCCCAGGGACAACGTCTCAATACTCGGTTCAAAAAGCGAGAACAATCCGAAATCAATCCGAATTAAGAATCATTACGAAATTTTGGACAACCCTAGGAGACATGGAGATCTTGCTGCCAATGCTGCTCTTGCTATGTCTGGTGCCAGGACTGGACGGGGCCCCGAGTCCCAGTAAGTGGCTTCGAGGAGGAGGAGGAGGAGGAGGAGGAGGAGGAGGAGGAGGAGGAGGAGGAGGAGGAGGAGGAGGCGGCGGCTGGGGTCCCTTTTATAAGACTTTGCTTCATGGGAGGAATAGTTAGGAAGGGTCTTCTATTCCTTACGGAGACAAGTAGGAACCTTTCAGGCCTCATCTACACTGCCACAGAATCCAGATGTTTTGCTTTGAACTGGATTATATGGCATTGTAGACTCCTACTAACACTATGTACAGTAATACAATTTTTGTTCCTGGGCTATAAATGCCATTTCCTAATTGGTTCTATCATAAAAACATGGAAAAGGTTTATTAAACTGCAAAAACTTTGTATTTGTAGGACATCCTGCAGCCTTCTGGATGTGGTCATCCACACTCAAAAAGTCTTCTTGGGTAACACCCATACTCCAAGAGTTCTTGGAAGCACTTTGGTCCCTTAAAACGAAACTGCACTCCACCTAGATGTCCTCCCGGGAGTGGTACCAAACCTTCCCTCCGAAGATGACCCAGGTATTCGGCCCTCCAGGGCCTCCAGAACTCGCAGGCCAGATCTCGCACCCGCTTCCTCTGGCTGATGTAATCACCCTTTGGAACAGGCACGACAATGTCTTTCCGGGATGGAGAGTTGGCAGGCTGGAGCATTGCAGGAACCAGCAGCTGAGCTGCGAGCAGGGTTGCATGCAGCTCCAATCTAGGTGGTGTTTGCACAGGGGCCACTTTGGACTTGGCCATAGCAAAATCTACATGAGCTTCTTGCTCGAGCTTGACTCTATGATGTTCAACTGCTGCAATGGCTGCTTTAGATGTAAAGAGCCCGCAGGTGGCTCTGGGTGCGAGTTCAGCTGGAACATCCTTTAAAGAAACTCTTCTTGCTGGATTCAAAGACTAAATTCTCTTTGCTAGGCCTTTGAGGGTAAGTGTCTTTAAAAGGGAGGGGGGCTACCTAGCTTCCCTCCTCCGACTGTACTGTTTCTTTGCTCAAAACATTCAAAAACGTTTGCTCATTCTCAAAGAAACTCAAATCATCCTCTTTTGCCAGCTTCTGCCTTAGCTTCAGAACTGCACCAAGGCCACATTCAGCAGTTGCATATGCATGAGGGACAGTAGTTTTTGATTCTGTTAATCCCTTGGCAATAACTCTTCTAATGTTGCTAGTAGGGACCTCAGTGAATGTGCCCGTGGAAGGAGGCAGACCTGGCACAGAAACTGGTGGAGCTGGAGAATGCACAGCAGAAACTGGTTTTCCATCAGGTGATGGCATTAAAGGCACTTCAACTTGTTGTGAAGGAAGAGAGGAAACCCCTGGTTTTTCTTCCAAGAGTTTTCTTTTCGGTTTCTGCTCTAAAAGTGAAAGGGCATCTTTAGAGAAAATCGCTCGAGGATCTGAGGGCGTACAACTGCTTGCATCAAGTCCATAGGACTCCAAACTATCGTGGGCAGCAGGACTTAAGTGAAACTG
The DNA here is from genome assembly GCF_035594765.1 of Anolis carolinensis. Taxonomy (NCBI): domain Eukaryota; kingdom Metazoa; phylum Chordata; class Lepidosauria; order Squamata; family Anolidae; genus Anolis; species Anolis carolinensis. The sequence goes on along the minus strand of NW_026943822.1, from coordinate 17,744,069 downwards.
CAGTTTTTCAGGATGTTGCTCTGCTTTATGTAGCGAGGCTACCGAAGGTGATGGGATCGGGACAGGAGTTGTAGCCAGTGGTCCAGACAATGAGGGTGCCTTACCACTGTGACTTGGTATTTCTACTTGCTTCCAGCCCTGCCCCTCCTCTACCAGCAAGCCAGTTGGTGTACCCAAACTCATGCTTTCACTGCCTTCCTGTGTCATGACTTCATCTAATATGCCATCATCATTTGACTCCATGGTAGCCACTGCTTTATCAGTTTCAATTTCACCTAGTGCATCCCCAACATCCCCTGTGTCTCCTTCGTTTTTCAGCTGCCTCACTATGTTTTCCTCTTCCACTGTTGGTGACAATGAGGGAGACATGGGTTTAAAAAGAATTTTCAAAGATACTTGTAATGACTATAAGTCCCATATGTTTTGATTGACCTAAGTTGCAAAATGCCTATGTTTGAGGAAGGCCTGCACTTGAGAGAAAATGCTGATGTTTGGGAAAAGAGTTGTCCCAGAGAAAAGAAGTTACTTTCAAATAATAACAATACATCAAGTCAGAACCGGTTCCCATACAATTTCGAGCATATACTTGCAACAAGTCAGGGTCAATAACATGAAAGCACCATTGTCTAAAGAATTACATGTTGTTACAGCATAGAAACCCAATGGGATTGCATGATGGTTAAGATGCTTGTGACGTAGACAACATTAGACAAATGGGGTAAATGATCTTTGTAAGCCAATAAGGATATGCTTGATAACTTCTGTGATGTGATAAAAACCTTGCAACCATTTTGGAAATTCAGACAAATCCTTTGATTGCATGTATGCATGTTTTTGTCTCATTGCTATGGCCACGCAATAAATAATTCTTTTGCAGTTTGAAGATCCAACTTTTGTGGTGTTTTTCCTTGCCCTCTTCATAGAAAAAGGGGCCTCCTGCTTTTCACTTTGGATTAAGAGTATTTTTACATCTTTTACATCCTTGCCCCTTCATTAGGGCAGGCATGAAAGTTTTAATAGCAGGAGTACAGGTGGGGAAAGAATGGCTCCCCGCTGTGGGCTTCTGCCCTTTTAAAGGATTTTCCTCTTTGATGCCAACTGATGACAATGGCGGCAGATTATCTAGCTGAGGCACAGGTTCGTTAATTCTGGTATTAGGCAAAACTTCAATGATGTTGCCCTCAATAGAGTGCTGCTCCTTGGGAATGACATTTTTGTCAGTAAAGAGAAGAGACATTCTTCTGAGGCAGCAACCTAACATTCTCAGGAATTACTTCATCCTGAAAAGCTTTTGCCAGAATTTTTGCCCTAACAGCTAGCTTAGCTGCTTCTTTGCATTTTCGTAATCTGTCTCTTTCACTTTGAAGAGCCAATATCTGGACTTTAATTTCGGCTTGTTGTCTAATTTGCTCTGCCTCGATTTTGGCTTGCTGTTTGGCTTGTTCTGCCCAAATATGGGCTTGCTGCTTGGCTTGCTCTGCCTCAATTTTGGCCATAGCAGCTTTGGCTTCTGCCTGGAGAATCTGAGCTTTGAGATTTCTCCTCAACTCTTCTAAATGCTGAGCTGCTCTAGAAGGAGCCTTACTATGATATGAAGTACCATCACTGCCACGAACAGAATGTGAATGGTGCCTACTGGCAGATGACATATTCGACCGGTGTGTGACAGAACTTTTGGTGCTCTGTGGCCGAGAAGGGTAAAACCCCTGACTGACTTGAGAATTCTGAGGCGGGGATGTAAAGTAAACCCCGCTCAACTGAAATTTTTGAAGCTGAGACCGAGAGGCTTCAAGCACAGCATTAACTCCACTTTCTTTTCTTTGTGAGTCAAATAATAAAGCTTGAAGCCTTGCTTTGGCCTCATCATTATTAATGTCTTTAAGAACTTGTTGTTGCTTATCTATTAAGGCTGTCCATTCAGAAAAATTATCCTGAAGCCCTTCTTTATACACTGCTATTTTCACAGGATCATGGGTGGTTGACAAAGTATGCACGTCATCTTCCAAATCTTTCCAAGTTATTCCAGCCTCTATAATTAAACAGCTTTCCCTTTCCAACAACAGTTCCAGGTCCTTTTCTGATGGGTGCTTTTCTCTATGGGAGCGGGTGCTATGCGAATGTCTGCTTGCGCTTCCCTCAGAAAGCCTATCCATTATGATAGATCACTGCTAAACTCTGTGTGGGAAGAGGACTAAAGTCACAGACTGCACAAATCCTACAAACACCACCTAAACTAGCAGTGAAATCACAAAATATGGAATCGGTAGTGAGTATTAACTCCTTTCCTCAGGCAAAAGGCAAAACAAACACGAAACAAACTATTCCCCGCTCCTTTCAACCAAAGCACACATCCCCAAAGAAAACTACAGTAGAGTCTCACTCATCCAAGCTAAACGGGCCAGCAGAAGCTTGGATAAGTGAATATCTTGGATAATAAGGAGGGATTAAGGAAAAGCCTATTAAATATCAAATTGGGTTATGATTTTACAAATTAAGCACCATAACATCATGTTATACAACAAATTTGACAGAAAAAGTAGTTCAATACGTGGTAATGTTATGTTGTAATTACTGTATTTACAAATTTAGCACCAAAATATCATGATATATTGAAAACATTGACTACAAAAATGGCTTGGATAATCCAGAAGCTTGGATAATCGAGACTCTACTGTATATAGAAAAGGTGGAAACAAAATGGCCGCCACCCCTCTGCTTCACTTCTGTGAGGGAAGCCTAAAAGGACCAATGCAAATGGCTGCCAAGCAGCAAACCCCCTTTTGGCGCCAAAACGCCTCTATAAGTGAAATAACAGTTGGGAGCTCTGACTTTTAACTTTCTCAAACCCCTAACACAGGGAGAAAGCCTATACTGCTTTTAAAAAGATGAACAGATCTTTACACTTATAAAAAACTGCTCTTCTCTCTCCCTCACACGCACATAGCAGGGAGAGAGCTCTATATTTGTCTTTCAATAAGTAATCCTAAAATGGCAGGGCCAAGCAGGATACTTATATCACTGTGATAACAGTGCCTTTCTTCCACTCACACACTCAAAGGAGTGGGCACTATCTTTACTTTCTATAGGCAAATCAAAAGTGTCTGGGCCACACAGGTACATAAATCACTGTGAAGGCACGCTGGGGGAAATGGCTATCTCTAGGTCTGGCTACCCAAGCGGCGTTCGGTTTACCCTTTAATTATACCTCAAACCCCAAAGTAAACACTCTTGAAGATGGTTAAAGATAACCAAAAATATGTTTATTGAACACAGGAAACAGTCCTTTTATTGTATTGAAGGGGCAAGGATGTAAAAGATGTAAAAAAATACTCCTCTTAATCCCAAGTCAAAAGCAGGAGGCCCCTTTTCTGTGAAGAGGGCGAGGAAAAACACCACAAAAGTTGTATCTTCAAACTGCAAAAGAACTATTTATTGCGTGGCCATAGCAATGTGACAAAAACAGGGCCCTGCAGGTGTTTTGGACTGCAACTCCCACCATTCCTAACAGCCTCAGGCCCCTTCCTTTTGCCCCTCAGCCGCTTAAGCGTGCCACTTGTTCTCTTTGGTCAAGAGAGGGTGGTTTGGATGTACTGTGTTCCCTCACTACTTCGCGGTTCGCTTTTTGCGGATTCACTGGTTTGCGGTTTTTTGATAAACTAAAAGAATATTATAAATAAATAAAAATTACAATTTACAGCCTAAGGAGGAGAGGAAGGAGAAGCTGAAGGGAGAGAAAAGGAGCCCAAGCGGCAATGGGAGGAGAAGGAGGCAATTTATCAATACACTATTAGTTGATAAAGACTTAGTGGTTGGCCATCTGTGGGGAGGCATTGAATGGTGTCTCTCTCTATTGCAGAAGGGAGGTCGGACTGAATGGACTACATGACCTGAAGGGTTCCCTTCCAACTCTTGTGATTCTATGATTGATTGATTCATGCCTGTCCCGGCCCGGCAGAAAAGGGCTGGGATAGATGACTCTTGGGGTTCCCATTCGACTCTAATGCAATTATTAAGCAGAGGCTGGATGGTCATCTGTCTGGAGGGATTGAATGGTGCTTTCCTCTTTTGCACTACAGGGTCTGTCCGAATAGCCTTTGGGGTTCCCTTCTGTTCCAAGGCTCGGGCTGTGGCGCAGGCTGGAGAGCAGCTGCAATGAATCACTGCAATGAATCACTCTGACCAGGAGGTCATGAGTTCGAGGCCCGCTCGGAGCCATGTTTATCTTGTCTTTGTTCTATGTAAAAAGGCATTGAATGTTTGCCTATATGTGTAATGTGATCCGCCCTGAGTCCCCTTCGGGGTGAGAAGGGCGGAATATAAATGCTGTAGATAAATAAATAAATAAATAAGTCTAATTGAATTATAGACTCTATGGTGTAATTTCTTTCTCTGGAGGTCTTTAAGGGTAGGCTGGATGGTCATCTGTTGAGAGGGATTGAATGGTGCTTTCCTCTTTTGCACTACAGGGTCTGTCCGAATAACCTTTGGGGTTCCCTCCCGTTCCAAGTCTAATTGAATTATAGACTCTATGGTGGAATTTCTTTCTCTGGAGGTCTTTAAGGGTAGGCTAGATGGTCATCTGTTGAGAGGGATTGAATGGTGCTGCTTCCTCCCCCTTGCCTCTCCTCCTCCCCACGCGCGTGGGCACCCACGCTAAATTTAATAAAATATTTGTATTCTAAAATGCAAGTAGATTTGCATTAATTCTATGTAACATAACTATATGAATATAATGATGTAAATAAACTTCTGGTTTGTAAGGTAACTCTTATCCATTATATTCACCTCTACCTTCTACCTTTTATTTTTCAGTTATTAGTTGTTGTTGTTTTTTTTTGGGGGGGGGGCAAAATTCTGTTCGCTTACACTTGAAAAATACACTTGAAAAATACCCTGAATAGTGTATTACTACTAAAATAATGTATAAATATATAGTGTCCCTGCTTGGCGAATTTTCACTTATTGCGGGTGGTTCTGGAACCTAACCTCAGCGATAAGTGAGAGAACAGGCTTGTGGTTTTGATGATGCCTGGCCGTAAAATATCCTTCCCCCTTTCCCCTACCACAGAGACACACGTGTTTTGGGTTGCAATTCCCATCATCCCCACTCCGCAGAGTGGATAATAATACAAATTATGGGAGTTATCATTCAGTTATATCTGGAGACCCAAACCGGGTAAAAACTGAAAAGTGCTGACCACTGTATTTATAAAAAAAATCTATTTGGCCCTCTGTGTCCATGGGTTGTCCATCCATGGATTCAATGGCCCTTCTGTCCAAGTTAGAAAAAGTCTCATCCAAGGTTGGGATGGATTTCCTATTGCGCCAAATTGCTATGTGTGTGTGTAAAGAAATCCTTGCAAAGAAATCCTTGCAAAGTTGGTTTGCAAAGGGAACTCTGCAAAAGAGCTCAGCCTTTTTGCAGAGGCAAAGCCACGCCTAAAACAATGTATCTATTTGCTGGCAGGTGGCTGAGATTGTCAGTTGGAATTTGAGCTTGGACGGAGAGCACAGGAAAGTCAGGCTCTCTAGCTACGGTCAAGTAGCTGTTTTGAATGTGCTATGCTGTATATATTGATCCTGATTGATTAGTTATTGATCTTATGCAACTACATGGACATTGTATGATTGCAGAACTGTTTTATATTTCAACTCTACAAGCAAGAGTAAAGTTCCTTTGTTCATTTCAATTCCTCTGCCTGGTCTGGACTGGACGCTACTGATTCCGCTATACTCTCACCTGGTAACATTTCCTGCACTTGCTGTGTTGTTCCTGACCACCATTTCCACGGCAACAACACCTTGTGTCACAATGAATGGGCCAGGGATGATTCTCTCCCTTGAGCTCAGTTGGCCAGAAGGCGAAGTAGGAGACATGGAGATCTTGCTACCAATGCTGCTCTTGATAGCCTTGCTATGTCTCGTGCCAGGACTGGACGGGGCCCCGATTCCCAGTAAGTGGCTTCCAGGAGGAGGAGGAGGCTGGGGTCCCTTTTATAAGACTTTGCTTCATGGGAGGAATAGTTAGGAAGGGTCTTCTATTCCTTACGGAGACAAGTAGGAACCTTTCAGGCCTCATCTACACTGCCACAGAATCCAGATGTTTTGCTTTGAACTGGATTGTATGGCATTGTAGACTCCTACTAACACTATGTACAGTAATACGATTTTTGTTCCTGGGCTATAAATGCCATTTCCCAATTGGGTCTATCATAAAAACATGGAAAAGGTTTATTAAACTGCAAAAACTTTGTTTTTGTAGGACATCCTGCAGCACTTTTTGCTCTAGTTTTTCAACAAATATCTCATAGAGTCTCAACCTGGCGTAACGGGTTAAACCCTTGTGCTGGCTAAACAGCTGACCTGAAGGTTGCTGGTTCGAATCTGCGAGATGGGGTGAGCTCCCGTCTATAGGCTCTAGCTTGCGGGGACATGGGAGAAGCCTCCCAGCTAACACATCCGAGCGTTCCCTGGGCAATGTCTCTGTAGACGGCTGTACAGATGTGACAGGAAGGAATCCTTTTGATCCCACCGCTGCCACCAATTGTAAAGAGGTGAGGCAGGGAGGAATCTTTTTATTCACTTTTAAATCAATTATGTTATTATATATTTAACTATCCCACCATACAGTTGCCACCAAATTGTAAAGATGTCTTGATGATGATTATATATTTTTCTTATAACCGCTGCCACCAATTATGAAGATGTCAGGCAGAGGATGGTTATTCTTTTTAAGTGATATTAGGTACTGAATTAGTGATGTTGCTTAGCTTAGAATATGAGTGTGACAGAGACTTAGATGGTTTAAAGAACAAAAACAAGTTTATTCAGGTACAGAGCTTAGTGGTTCAATAACTTCTTAAAGGCACTTAAATAACAGTTACAATAGATGTTGAGGTGTTCCAACTCCAAAATACTTTCTCCTCTCGCTTCAAACTAATAACTGATCACTTAGATCCACTGGGATTACTTCCCCTTACTTCACAGCCTCCACAAATAACCCTAAACAAGTCACCCAACTTGCTTAGTCTGGCCTATTAGAGGTCTGTCTCCCTGTTTCCCTAATCTGGAACCAGTCTATCTCCTGTGACTAGAAATCACAGACTGCCTAAAATAAGTCACTTTATTTCAGAATTGACTCAAATTCCCTCATTTGAGCCACCCTGATTCTCCACTTGAGAATCAGTCTTCACTGTAATTCCACCATTACAGACTGACGTGTTTTTAAAATGTTCCCTCCTTTTTTCCTTCAAACAGCGGTTAGCTCCGCCCCCGTTGCTATGGCAACTGCCTCAGAATGCTAAGATGGCTACCTTCCCCTACATATTATCAACTCTAATACTTACCCATTTTAAACATAGCCAAACCTGACTGTTTAAACAAAATCAAACAAACATGTCATCCATAAATCAAAATAAAACACACTTCTTTACACCTCCCAACCCATAAAGATTATTTTTGACTCTTCTATATCCCAGAATGGTCAAAAACAATATGGATTGCATCCAAATTTATACAATACATGTTAACATACATTTAACATATAATCTTATCCTTTTATCATGCAACACTTAAACCATAAATACAAACCTTCAATGTTGCACATACACAAAACATATTCATATCTTACCATACAATTATGTAAGTAATATGCATAAACACTTCTATACACATGTCCAGTCTTACCATCTTTTCTGTTGTTAAGATTCACAAACTTAAATCAAAAGACATTTCAAAATACATTTTCCATAAATCATATTTCTAACAGTTTAATTTTTATTCGTACACTGGACCAATCAACCAACTCAGTACATTTCACAGGAATCCTCTTCATGCCACCTGGCACAGCATATAGACGTTTCACACTGCGGCGCATTCCAGAGGTTAACATGTTGCCAGTGACAATTACACTCATCCTTCCCAGCAACACAATGAATTCCCTCTGTCCCAAAATGTCTTTTGCGAAACTTCCAAGAGTCATTTAAGAAGTCTTGCGAAACATAGTTCAAGCACTTTTGTGGAACGTTGAAAGCAAACCGCTGATGGTTGAAACTACAGTAGAGTCTCACTTATCCAAGCTAAACGTGGCAGCAGAAGCTTGGATAAGCGAATATCTTGGATAATAAGGAGGGATTAAGGAAAAACCTATTAAACATCAAATTAGGTTATGATTTTACAAATTAAGCACCAAAACATCATGTTATACAACAAATTTGACAGAAAAAGTAGTTCAATATGCAGTAATGTTATGTTGTAATTACTGTATTTATGAATTTAGCACCAAAATATCATGATATATTGAAAACATTGACGACAAAAATGGCTTGGATTAGCCAGAGGCTTGGATAAGCGAGGCGTGGATAAGTGAGACTCTACTGTACCAATCTCTGCTGCATAGTGGTCCTCAGAACTCACTCCGCTGAAAAACAATATCCGCTTGCTTCTTGATTCGCTGCGATTGGCGATGACCCACAGGCTCAAGATGTCCATCTTCTTTGGTGTGTTTGTTGGTCCTTTAGGCTCTCCCGCGCACAGTAATTCAACTGGATCAAATTTGGTGGTTTCCAGAGGTAAATTTTTTCCTGGCCACGACCCCTGACTCGATTCTGTACTTGTAGTGACCAAAGAGGTAATCACTGAGTAAATAGAATCAGTCATTTCCCCAAATTCCCTCAGAACTTCATCTTCCTCCTTCCCATTTTCACTGGGAACCACATTGTTTGCTCTGTTAGCACCAAGCAACTTCATGTCACCATCTTTCTCTGGCAAATCTTTTTCTAGGACACAGTCACTTTTCAAACCATTACTCTTCTTTATAACAATGGTCATTTCTCCACAATGCTCAAGTAAATCATTCTCATCAGGAAAAGTCTATTAAACATCAAATTAGGTTATGATTTTACAAATTAAGCACCAAAACATCATGTTATACAACAAATTTGACAGAAAAAGTAGTTCAATACGCATTAATGCTACATAGTAATTACTGTATTTACGAATTTAGCACCAAAATATCACGATGTATTGAAAACATTGACTACAAAAAAGCGTTGGATAATCCAGAATGTTGGATAAGTGAGACTCTACTGTACTTTCATAGTAAGGACTACACAATTAAACAGGAAATAATACTTTCAAACCAGGAACATAACTTGTTTTCAGTTTTTTGTGACATAGTGTAAACCAGTTCCAAGCAGATAATTCAGATTCAGAAACTGGATTCTATAGCAACGTATATCCAGCCTCAGGAGGATCCTGGACTGGGGTTGAGTCATACCCCAAACGCAATAAATATGCTCTGTGACTAATAATAGTAATAATAATAATAATAATAATAATAATAATAATAATAATAATAATCCCTACTGGGATCTGTACGCATCATCTGAAAATACATCACACAGTCCTAGACACTTGGGAAGTGTTCGACTTGTGATTTTGTGATACGAAATCCAGCATATCTATCTTGTTTGCTGTGTCATAATAAAATAATAATAATAATAACAACAACCATTTCTTTCTTCAGATCTGCACCGGGATTTTCAAAATGTTCAACATTTACAGGTAATCTTAGTTCAAGAGGGTTGTATTTTGGATGTTCTCAAGTCAAGACATTTTATGGGAAGGAAAAAAAAACCCCTTCTGAACGAATTTCATTAAGAAACCCCGTGAGAAAGACTGCCTTACAAGCCAGGAATGACTTGAAGGCACACGACTCCGAACCCTCCTGCATTTTGAAATTCAGGCTTGTGGCAAAGGATGAAAAGAAAATACCATAACAATCCAATGGAAATGGCTAGTGTTGCCTTTCTTTTTCCTTGTGCAGATTTCCATCGAACCAATGGCGACGGTACATATTTCGGCAGGGCAACAAGGCGGCCAGAGTAAGTTCCTTTTCAATGAAATTTTGGAAAATCATAGAATCATAGAGCTGGAAGACACCACGGGGGTCATCAAGTCCATCCCCGTGCCATTCCGGAAAAGCACAATTCTATCAAAGGCAGACGGGGGTTGGACTAAATGTCCCAAGGGGTCTCTTCCAACCATTATTATTATTATTATTATTATTATTATTATTATTATTATTATTATTATTATCCTTCTTCTTCTTCTTCTTCTTCTTCACATTGAGGCTGGGTGGCCATCTGTCAGGGGTGCTTTGATTCTGTTTTGGTGCACAAAAGCAGAAAGGAGTTGGACTAGATGGACCAAGGGGTCTCTTCCAACCCTTTTTGTTATTTTTTTAAAATAGTTTTTATTAGGAAGTTTTAAACATTGAAAGAGTGAGAACAATCATGGATCTAGAAAAGAAAGTGAAAAGGGAGGGGGAGGTGGTAAAGAAAAAAAGGGGAGAGAGGGAAGAAAAAAGAAAAAGAGAGAGAAGAAAAGAGAGAAGAAATATATTTAGTAATATAGTAGAAAAAAGATAAAAATGTAAAAAATGGAATAAAAAAAATTCAGCTTCCGTTCTTCTTCCTTTTGGTTTTATTATCCACAATTTATCATTTACAGTATTTATATTGCGCCCTTCTCACTCCGAAGGGGACCCAGGGCGGATCACATTACACATATAAGGCAAACATTCAGTGCCTTAACATAGAACAAAGACAGAGACAAACGCAGCTCCGAGCTGGCCTCGAACTCATGACCTCTTGGTCAGAGTGATTTGTTGCAGCTGGCTGCAGCTGACTGCTTATCAGCCTGCGCCACAGCCCACCACAAATACAACATTGAGGTTGTATTTGTTCCCATTTTGTTTTGTTTTTACTTCAAAATAAGATATGTGTAGTGTGCATAGGAATTTGTTCATAGTTTTTTACAAAAAACTATAGTCTTGCACTCCAGCAGTCTGAGGGACAGTGAATTGGCCTCGTGTTTAAAAATTTTAGGGACCCCTGAACTAGAGGCATCCAGCTGTCACTTACACGGCCTGACTTTCTGCTTTTCAGAGAGATCAGAACGACCAGAGGGATCAGGATCACAGAGATTGGAGACGACCGGAACCGAAGTACATCACACCCCAACGACAACAGCTTTTTGGAGACTGCGGAATGACAAAATTGCCACCATCGTGCTGCACAAGGACACAACCACCACCCAAGAGACCACCACTCAAGAGGTTCCCCAGAATGGGATAACTCTTTCTGTCACAGAAGAACCCGTGATCAGCATTCTGCCACAGAAGGTGGAGGTCAGCTTTGAGACATCACCCTCGAGGCCTCAGAGTGATATACATGGCACCATCATTCTGCGTCCGGACACGCCTGCTGTGGCCGAGGTCGTCTCTCCAAAAGTCACCCATCACGTAATGAGCGCATCGGTTGCCATCTATTCTTCCCATTCAGAAAAGCCACCGAAAAATAACAACATAGCCATAGTGAAAACCAATCATTTCACCTGGAATCATAAATCTTCCAGAGGAGACATCATGGGCTTGATTGATGTCTTGACCAAAATGTTAAGGAATACTCCGGTGGTTGTTAAAATTGACCCAGACTTCAACACAAAGCTCGAGAATGTCAAAGATTACCTGAGAGAGATGCTGGCGCTGGTGAAAAATGCGGAGAATAAGCTGGTCAAGGGTTTCAAACAGAAGCAGGAGGAGGTGGCCAATGACACCATCGTGCCTTCGCCCCCGGCCACCACGGTGTCGTTGACGATCCACGTGGAGACACCCACCACCCCTGACTCGACAGACCTCAAGTTGGCCCAACTGCAAATGGAATTGGCGAAGCTCAAATCATTTTTGAGAGTGCTGGATCATTTCACTGCCCGACTAAGTTCCTTTGTGCGAAATTCTCCAAATAGAAAAGCATCCAAAGAGATTGTGGACAAAGCGATAGCCATCCTGAAGACCATCAAGGCTGTGTTCTGTGAAAATCCAAACCGTCAGACCCAACAGGTGCTGAAGGATCTGATAGATAAAGAGATGCAGCTTCTAAAACAAGCCAAGAGGGAAGCCAGGGTTTTGTAAGCATTTCCCATCAAGAGACATGTACAACAGGCAAAAATCTTTCGTTTTTTAGTATTCTTGCCTTGGCTCTCTGGCTGACAGCTTTTTCTAAAAATCCCCCTAACTTTAATCCAGTTCCCACTCCCTGACCTGATCCCAACTATCTCTACATTCTTTCCTATACCTACTCCCCTCTCACTTACTCTGCTCTTTTAAATATGATATATCAATAAAAATCATTAAAAAAAAGAGTCACGTGCAACTAGAATATATTTTTGTATTAATGATAGAAAATGTTCCAATAATTTTTTTCCATTTTATTTTATTTTATTTTATTTGCAATACGATATAATACTAATAATACAATATAATATTCATTATCTATTATATTTTACATGTAATATTACTAATAATATTACAATATATTGATACAGTACAATATAGTAATTTTATTACCAGTATTGTACTATGCTAAGATAATATTGTATGTAAATTTAATTTGTAAGCCGCTCTGAGTCCCCTTCGGGGTGAGAAGGGCGGCATATAAATGTAGCTAATAAATAAATAAATAAATTTATTGAGAACTAGCTTGGGGACCCGGCGGTGCCTCTGAAGAGCTCTGAGGAGCTCCTACAAACTAGAGAAGACGAAACAAAAGGTGTTTCTGGATGCCTCTCATAGTGAAAGCTCTCCAAGGAAGGAGTCCGGACGGAGAAGATGGGGCTTCCCAACCCAGCAGGGATGGAGACATGGAGAATCCAACCTTCAGAAGTTCTCTTTGAAGAACCTGAAGCCGAACTGCTCACAGTGGCCTTTGATGACTTTGGCCAGAGCCGGAGAGCCGCAGAAGAAGACATGGACCTTCCCTTTGTTGTCTTTGGCCAGTTTCTGGAAAAGCTGGGGAGCAAAACAAGTCAGGTGTAACATCTCTCCCTAAACTTGTCAACAATAACATACGGAATTTAGATCCTGCTCTTCTCATGATTTAGTTCAGCGTAGAAAGAGGAATTGAAGGGACCATAAGCCAGAAAATAGTAAACTTTGGAAGTAAGTTCCGTTTCTCAAGAGTAAGATCCCAAGTCTGGGGAACAAACTATGCATTGGAAATGCTAGTAGACAACCTTTTGGGAGCCCACCTTGTTCCAGTTTGGGCGTCCAGGCTGGGTCCTTGTCTTGAGGCCTGTGATGGAGTCCTTCTTCTCCTTTTCAGCAAGCAGGTCTAAGGCCACCTGCAAGCCAATGGCCTTCATGTCATTCCTGTTGAGGGCCGAGGTCATGTAGAGGTGCATCTCCAGGAAGCGGTCTGGGTGTCAGAAGGACATGTCAGAATTCGTGCAGGAATGGAGTGTTGTGTGGTTTCCAGACTGTATGACAATGTTCTAGCGGCATCATCTCCTGATGTTTCGCATACATCTATGATTGGCATCTTCAGAGGATCCTCTGAAGATGCCAACCAGAGATGTAGGTGAAACATCAGGAGAAAATGCAGCTAGAACATAGCCATACAGTCCGGAAACCACACAACACACCAGTGATTCTGGCCAAGAAAGTCTTCGAAAATACATTAAATAACAACTTGCAGGACTTTTTTGTATTTTTGCGAGTGGAGTACAGCAAATCAGTGCAACGAGAGGTTACAATTAAGAGGAAAATGGACACGGTCACATATAGATACTTTAGCAAGGTCAGAATTATTATTACAGTAGAGTCTCACTTATCCAACATTCTGGATTATCCAACGCATTTTTGTAGTCAATGTTTTCAATACATCATAATATTCTGGTGCTAAATTCGTAAATACAGTAATTACAGTAGAGTCTCACTTATCCAATACTCGCTTATCCAACGTTCTGGATTATCCTACGCATTTTTGGAGTCAATGTTTTCAATATATCGTGATATTTTTGTGCTAAATTCATAAATACAGTAATTACTAAATAGCATTACTGCATATTGAACTACTTTTTCTGCCAAATTTGTTGTCTAACATGATATTTTGGTGCTTAATTTGTAAAATCATAACCTAATTTGATGTTTAATAGGCTTTTCCTTAATCCCTCCTTATTATCCAAGATATTCGCTTATCCAACATTCTGCCGGCCCGTTTATGTTGGATAAGTGAGACTCTACTGTATTATTTTATTATGACACAGCAAACAAGATAGATATGCTGGATTTCGTATCACAAAATCACAAGTCGAAGACTTCCCAAGTGTCTAGGACTGTGTGATGTATTTTCGGATGATGCGTGCAGATTATTATTATTATTATTAATTTTTATTTATATATCTTGCTGATAAAGCCACTGGGTTCAGCCCCACTTCAAGGTGCTCTCACTGTGCAAGGAAACCGACAAAACCATTGATCATATCCTCAGCTGCTGTAAGAAAATTGCACAGACAGACTACAAACAGAGGCACAACCATGTGGCCCAAACCTGCAAAAGTATTGGAAAATGAACACGCAAAGATACTGTGGGACTTCCAAATTCAGACTGACAAAGTTCTGGAACACAACACACCAGACATCATAGTTGTGGAAAAGAAAAAGGGTTGGATCATTGATGTTGCCATCCCAGGTGACAGTCGCATTGACGAAAAACAACAGGAAAAACTCAGCCGCTATCAGGACCTCAAGATTGAACTTCAAAGACTCTGGCAGAAACCAGTACAGGTAGTTCCGGTGGTGATGGGCACACTGGGTGCCGTGCCAAAAGATCTCAGCCGGCATTTGGAAACAATAGACATTGACAAAATTACGATCTGTCAACTGCAAAAGGCCACCCTACTGGGATCTGCACGCATCATCCGAAAATACATCACACAGTCCTAGACACTTGGGAAGTGTTCAACTTGTGATTTTGTGAAACGAGATCCAGCATATCTATCTTGTTTGCTGTGTCATTATTATTATTATTATTATTATTATTATTATTATTATTATTATTATTATTATTATTTATACCCCGCTCCATCTCCCAAATGACTTGGGGAGGCTTACCCTGAAACAAGCCCAAAACAGTATTACCGTACATCAATAAAAACAGTAACACAATAAAATCATAGTATAATAACACATCTTATAAATATTAAAATAACTTAAAATATTGACAGTAATCCCAAAAGAGATGCTTAGCAAATCTGAAGAAAGGAAAGAAGGTTAGTAAGCAGGAAAAGGAACTTACAGTACAATACAACACCCATATATACATGGCATACGTTTCTAGACTGACCATGGAAATGTCAATAATAGTACAGTCTACTGAATTTAATAAATGCTATAGGTAAAGGTAAAGGTTTCCCCTGACGTTAAGTCCAGTCGTGACCGACTCTGGGGGTTGGTGCTCATCTCCATTTCTAAGCCAAAGAGCCGGCGTTGTCCATAGACACCTCCAAGGTCATGTGGCCATAGGCATGACTGCATGGAGCGCCGTTACCTTCCCGCCGGAGTGGTACCTATTGATCTACTCACATTGGTGTGTTTTCGAACTGCTAGGTAGACAGGAGCTGGAGCTAACAGCGGGCGCTCATTCCGCTCCCAGGATTTGAACCTGGGACCTTTTAAATGTTATAGAATTGTGCTATTTTGGCCATGGCAGCATAAAAACAGAGCCAACCTACCGCTGGGGTCTTCATCAGCCTGGCTGCCTTCCAGTTGCATCAGGAGGCTGACAAACCACTCAAAGGATGTTTGGTCTCGGTTAATCCAGATAAAGTCCACCTGGTGATGGGGAAAAAATGCTGCCAATTACCGTCTCTCTTCGTTGGGCAAATATATATCATCTCAACACAAATGACCTACTCAATACACAATTGAAAATTAACCAGTTCAGTAAACAATATGTATGGCAAATTAGTTATACTGTTTAAATTCACAGTAATAACAAACAACATCAAATGGATTGTCCAATATATATTGAAATACAATTATTTTGGATGTATGTAACTCTTTGATGCTTACAGCCACTCCTTGTTCCTTTGACCTAGATTCCACTGTAAAAAACATGTACAGTAGAGTCTCATTTATCCAACACTCGCTTATCCAACGTTCTGGATTATCCAACGCATTTTTGTAGTCAATGTTTTCAATATATCATGATATTTTGGTGCTAAACTCGTAAATACGGTAATTACTACATAGCATTACTGCGTATTGAACTACTTTTTCTGTCAAATTTGTTGTTTTGGTGCTTAATTTGTAAAATCATAACCTAATTTGATGTTTAATAGACTTTTCCTTAATCCCTCCTTATTATCCAACATATTCGCTTATCCAACATTCTGCTGGCCCGTTTATGTTGGATAAATGATACTGTACTGTATCTCTAAGGAGAACAAGTATTAAATTTGGAACTGTGTAAGTTTTTGCAATTTTTTATAGTTGATGTTCAATGGATAGGTAGTTACTTATATTTTATGTATGTAACTACAGTAGAGTCTCACTTATCCAAGCCTCGCTTATCCAAGCCTCTGGATAATCCAAGCCATTTTTGTAGTCAATGTTTTCAATACATTGTGATATTTTGGTGTTAAATTCGTAAATACAGTAATAGTAATTACAACATAGCATTACTGCGTATTGAATTACTTTTACTGTCAAATTTGTTGTATAACATGACATTTTGGTGCTTAATTTGTAAAATCATAACCTAATTTGATGTTTAATAGACTTTTCCTTAATCCCTCCTTATTATCCAAGATATTCGCTGATCCAAGCTTCTGCCGGCCCGTTTAGCTTGGATAAGTGAGACTCTACTGTATTGGTTTCTTTGATATATATTTCACAGTGTAAATGACATGTATCTCTAAAGAGAACAAGTGTTAGGTGTGGAACCAGGTTAGTATTTGGCAATGGATGATGTTCTATGGATATATTTTCTTATTTATGTTAGTGTACGTAACTATTTTCAGACCACCAGAGAAAGGCCTGATGCGGGGCCAAAACCGGTCGTGGCGGACTTATTCTTCTCGGCATTAGAATACACAACACCGACTGTATTTCAATGTATATTGGACAATCCATTTGATGTTGTTTGTTATTACTGTGAATTTAAACAGTATAACTAATTTGCCATACATATTGTTTACTGAACTGGTTTATTTTCAATTGTGTATTGAGTAGGTCATTTGTGTTGAGTTGACTCAGGAACCCATTTAAATGGTACTTTCCAAAGCTTTGCAAATATATATCATGCCAAGCAGCAGCTGGAGGCATTGTCTCACCTTTTGAAGTTTCATGTTGTCGTTTTTAAGGTTCTCATTCAATGTGAGGTCCTGGCTGCGGGAAGTCTGCTTCTGCATATGGTGCCTATGAAGAAACAAGATACAGAACATCCAAAAAAAATGATCTGGAATGATGCACACTATTCACAGTTTTTAAAAAATTCTAAATACAATAGAGTCTCACTTATCCAACACTCGCTTATCCAACGTTCTGGATTATCCAACGCATTTTTGTAGACAATGTTTTCAATACATCATGATATTTTGGTACTAAATTCGTAAATACAGTAATTACTACATAGCATTACTGCGTATTGAACTACTTTTTCTGTCAAATTTGTTGTATAACATGATGTTTTGGTGCTTCATTTGTAAAATCATAACCTAATTTGATGTTGAATAGGCTTTTCCTTAATCCCTCCTTATTATCCAACATATTCGCTTATCCAACGTTCTGCTGGCCCGTTTACGTTGGATAAGCGAGACTCTACTGTACTGTCAGGAACATATATTGCTCATTATTGTGAAAGATGAACAATAGTGGAGTCTACCGTATTCCATGCAGCTATGGACAAGTCTACATAAGGTAAAGGTTTCTCCTGATGTTAAGTTCAGTCGTGTCTGACTCTGGGGGTTGGTGCTCATCTCCATTTCTAAGCCGAAGAGCCGGCGTTGTCCATAGACACCTCCAAGGTCATGACTGCATGGAGCGTCGTTACCTTCCCGCCGGAGCGGTACCTATTGATCTACTCACATTGGCATGTTTTCGAACCAACCCCCAGAGTCAAACACGACTGGACTTAACATCAGGGGAAACCTTTACCTTTTATATTTTGAATCAACACCCCAAATAGAACAGCTCCACTCAGGAGGAGAGAGGAGGAGAAGCAACAAGCAGGAGGCTTTATTTACAGTATTTATATTCCGCCCTTCTCACCCCGAAGGGGACTCAGGGCGGATTACAATGAACACATATATGGCAAACATTCAATGCCAACAGACAAACAACATTCAGTTTTAGACAGACACAGAGGCATTTTTTAACATCTTTCCAGCTTCACGATTCCGGCCACAGGGGGAGCTGTTGCTTCACTGTCCATTGGTGGCTGTTCTTCCTCTTCTTTTCCTCGTGAGCAGTTTTATGGTGTTGTAGATTAGTTAAATTAGCCTCCTGCATAGAGCGTACCTAAATTTTCCCTACTTGACAGATGCAACTGTCTTTCGGGGCTGCTAGGTCAACAGCAAGCCGGGGCTATTTTTTTTTTTTTTATGGTTGGAGGCTTAACCCGACCCGGGCTTCGAACTCATGACCTCTCGGTCAGTAGTGATTTATAGCAGCTGGTTACTAGCCAGCTGCGCCACAGCCCGGCCCCTTGTTGTTTAGCCTTTCATGGGGAGTCTTTAACATCTTTAACCTTCTCTGCTATAGAGGGCTGGTGTCTCACCAAACTACAACTCCCATGCTTCCGTAGCATTGAGTCATAGCAGTTGAGGTGGGGTTAAACGATATACATTCTGCCCCAAAATGTGCCGGCCGCAGACCAACCTGAACATGATGCTTTGCAAGATAGAGGCAAAAGGAGTGATTCCGATCCCTGCGCCGATCAACACCGCGTGCTCCGAGGTGAAGATCCTCCGCGTGGGAGTGCCATAAGGACCGTCAATGTAACACTGAAGAAAACAACATTGTGCTGGTTGATTATATTGTCATGTTATGATACCTCCTGTAGCACATTTTGCTATAGAACTGGCATGGGCAAACTTGGGCCCTCCAGGTGTTTTGGACTTCAACTCTCACAATTCATAACAGCCGGTAGGCTGTTAGGAATTGTGAGAGTTGAAGTCCAAAACACCTGGAGGGCCCAAGTTTGCCCATGCCTATAAAACAATATACGTGGCCAACTGATTCTCTCTGACATATCCATGTTGCATACATGCTCCTTCCTGTTGTTTTTCTTAAAACATGTCAGCTTCACATTCTGCATCCCTTTCCTGCTACCCAATATACCTTGGGCTCCTTCCTTCTATACTATCATTCCCATCTTCCACTCTAACATGGCCACTAAACACAAACTGCCATCTTTCAGGTGTAGTTGTCAGAGTAATTTGCAGCACAGCAGTAGTTGGATGGAATCAGTGGAACGCAGAACGAAGAGAGACCCAGAGACATTAGTAAAACTATATACAAAGTTTTACTGTAAGCAGTAATAATCAAGACAAACAGGCTTGCAGACAATCGACGAACACAGGACTTGACTCAGAACAGAACTGAACTGATGCAATCAGTAATGCATACACACTTGTGTCTGGACACTCCCCAGTTCCAGCCACACATCAAGGTCAGTAATTAACTCTTTCTAGACTATGTCACACTCTGGATGATGCAATCAGTATGCAATACAGACAAGACACAAATCTCATTTAAACACTATCAATACACAAATCCCACATTAACAGTAGTGAGGGTATGAGTATGTTTTACCTTGATGTGACAGAGTCTCTGATTCTCGCAAGCCTTTCCAGAAACCTGTTGAGCAAAGACGATAGTGGTAACAAAAGTATAAAAGTATAGCTACCAAATATCTACTCACTGGACAACTACTCTATATACTCGAGTATAAGCCTAGTTTTTCAGCCCCTTTTTTTTAAGACTGAAAAAGCCCCCCTCGGCTTATACTCAGGTGAGGGTCCTGGTTGGCTTATATTTGGGTCAGCTTATACTCGAGAATATATGGTACATTTATTATTTTTCTCTATTATTATTGGTATTATTACATTTATTATTTTTCTCTTTTACTGTTGCTACTATTACATTTATTTTGCTCTATTTTTATAATTAATACATTTGTTATTTCACTCTGATATTATTATTATTACATTTATTATTTTACTCTATTTATTATTACATGTATTATTTTCCTGTATTTATTATTATTATTATGATTATTATTATTATTATTATTATTATTATTATTACAATAGAGTCTCACTTATCCAACATTCGCTTATCCAACGTTCTGGATTATCCAACGCATTTTTGTAGTCAATGTTTTCAATACATCGTGATATTTTGGTGCTAAATTTGTAAATACAGTAATTACAACATAACATTACTGCGTATTGAACTACTTTTTCTGTCAAATTTGTTGTATAACATGATGTTTTGGTGCTTAATTTGTAAAATCATAACCTAATTTGATCTTTAATAGGCTTTTCCTTAATCCCTTCTTATTATCCAACATATTTGCTTATCCAACGTTCTGCCGGGCCTGTTTATGTTGGATAAGTGAGACTCTACTGTATTACATTTATTATTTTTCTCTATTATTGTTGTTACTATTACATTTATTTTACTCTATTTTTATTATTATTAATACATTTATTATTTCACTCTGGTCTTATTATTATTATATTACATTTTTTATTTTACTCTATTTATTATTGCATGTATTGTTTTCCTGTATTTATTATTATTATTATTATTATTGCATGTATTATTTTACTCTATTATTATTAAAAGGATACATAAGCAAATTTACATTGAAGAAGATGAGAATAATGATTTAACCAGAGTTGGACAGTCTTTTCCTAAAATGTAAATATTCAAAAACATTTAACCTACTGATGCCTCAATGAATGTAATTTTATTGGTATCTATTTTTATTTCTGAAATTTACCACTCTCGGCTTATACTGGAGTCAATGTTTTCCCAGTAAAATTAGGTGCCTCGGCTTATATTCGGGTTGGCTTATTCTTAAGTATATATGGTATTTACCCCCAGAGTAAGGCTGGCAAATAATGCAGTTCAAAGTTCCCCAGCATTGAGTCAATGAGGTCAGTCTGCATTAATTCTATAGTGTAGACCAGGTAAAGGGCAAATTTCGACCCTAGGTGTTTTGGACTTGATCTCCTTGCATCTGATGTTCAAAATACCCGGAGAGCCAAATTATGCCCATGCCTGGTTTAGACGCACTCCCTGCTTTACGTTGTCCAAGATAAATTTGCTTTACCTCCTCATTTGCAGTCCTTCCATTGGGAGAGCCAATGGTCCTGTAGGATAAGATCTCCACCATCTCATCCTCGCTTCTGACCACAGGCTGCTCCACATCAGAGGAGCCAAAGAGGCACTTCTGAAAGAAAAGTTCCGGGGAACGTCTTGGTGAGCTTACACAGTCCAATGTATGGCTCCTAACAACAACAACAACAACAACAACAACAACAACAACAAATCAGCTGATGACCCAAAATGCAGACTGTGCAAGGAAACCGACAAAACTATTGATCATATCCTCAGCTGCTGTAAGAAAATCGCACAGACTGACTACAAACAGAGGCACAACTATGTGGCCCAAATGATTCATTGGAACTTATGCCTCAAGTACCACTTCCCAGCAGTAAAGAACTGATTTTGTGGTAAAATTAGGTGCCTCGGCTTATATTCGGGTCGGCTTATACTCGAGTATATACGGTATTTTAATATGCCTGGTGCTATTTTTTTTAATACAGATTTCTTATTTTTTAAAACACAAAAAATACATACCGTAGACATACAAAACATTTACAATTCCCACCACCAACACGAGGATTGTTTCCTTTTTACATATTCGTTTCTTTGTGAGACAATCTTTATATCTTTATCTTTATCCATTTCCATCCTATATACTATATAACATTTGTATCTTATTTCTTACGGCTTGATCTCCAGATTGATTCATGATATAGTTCTTTACCCTTGTCCATCTTTCTTCCATTTCTCTTGTTCTATTTTCATTAGTTTTTACACCATTTAGTTTCACATTCATAATTTCAAATTCCATTTGCTCCACCATATATTGGTACTGACCATTTACGTACTGACCATTTGGATTTATCTTTCCACCCTAATACTATTACTGCTTGTGCACATTCAATTATTGCTTCTTTGATTTCCCTTTTATTTCCCATTTCCTCTCTTTTCCCTAATACTGCTATTTCCTTTGTTATGACCCACTCATTTCGTAGTATTTGATTTGACTCGTTTTGTAAAGTCTGCCAAAAATATTGTACATATTCACATTTAATACGCCTGGTGCTATTTAAACAGCAACAACAAAGGCCAGAGAGGAGTCTACATTAATGATAATTCCAATTTTAAACTGCAAATCTACCCATTTCTCGGAGCTGGTTTTCTTCTGTTGCTTTGTGTCGGGTTCACAGTCACGAAGGTCACCTTGGTGCCAGAAGTATTCATACAATTGGTTGGTCCATTGTCCCAGAGACCGAATATGGAGCCAAATAGTCCCTTTGGGGAGAAAGAAGAAAGAAGAGAGGGCTCGAGAAGAGGGACACTTTTCTGGATCCTCCAGTTGAGGGGTTTCTGGTGCTTTGAACCATTCTCCTCTTGCTGGCATCCCTTACCATGACATAATTATTCTAGTGTCACATTTGTTTTCTCTCTGTTTCCAAAATGTTGCCATGAAAAGACATTTCATCACCTTTTTCCTGCTATTACGAAGGGGAAATGGAAGGAGCAGAAGGTATTTGTGATGGTTTCTTGTGCAACGGAGAGTTGAGCAGGGAGTTTTGGCACACTTTGGGAGAACCCAAAGTACTATTTGGAGCCGGTTTCACCCCAAAATTGTGCCAAATTTGAATGGGAAAATAAGCCATATGCAACTTTTCCACATTAATTCCCAATTCAGGTTGGTTTCTGGGCGGCCACCCATGTTTATTTCCCCTCCATATTTTATTTATGATTTTAAACATATACATAAAAAGTTGTGGAACAATTGAATGAAATAGAAAGAGAAGAAAAGAAAGAAAGAAAGAAGGAAGGAAGGAAGGAAGGAAGGAAGGAAGGAAGGAAGGAAGGAAGGAAGGAAGGAAGCAAAGAAGGAAGGAAGGAAGGAAGCAAAGAAAGAAGGAAGGAAGGAAGGAAGGAAGGAAGGAAGGAAGGAAGGAAGGAAGGAAAGAAGGAAGGAAGGAAGGAAGGAAGGAAGGAAGGAAGGAAGGAAGGAAGGAAGGAAGGAAGGAAGGAAGGAAGGAAAGAAAGAAAGAAAGAAAGAAGGAAAGAAAGAAAGAAAGAAAGAAAGAAAGAAACAAACAAACAAACAAACAAACAAACAAACAAACTATTTTCTACTTCCAGGTTCTCTGCATCGCGAAACACATCTTCTTCCAAATAATTGTAGCCGGCTAAACATCCATATACAGTAGAGTCTCACTTATCCAACGTTCTGGATTATCCAACGCATTCTTGTAGTCAATGTTTTCAATACATCGTGATATTTTGGTGCTAAATTCATAAATACAGTAATTATCACATAGCATTACTGTGTACTGAACTACTTTTTCTGTCAAATCTATATATATAAAAGAGTGATGGCATCAGGGCAGCGGACAAAACAACAAAACTACAGGACCCCCAACCTTGAAATTTGACAACACAACCCATCATTCACGGCTCTAGGTTGATACAACAAAAAGAAAAGAAAAATAAAGTCCTAATTACAGGGAGAGGAATAATAGTTTTTATCCAATTGCTGCCAGTTAGGTGGCTAAGCTCCGCCCACTTGGTCTCCTAGCAATCTACTCAGCCCAGGGGACAGGCACAGTTAGGCCTCACTTAGGCCTCTTCCACAGATTATCAGATTTTAACTGGATTATATGGTAGTGTAGACTCAAAGCCCTTCCACACAGCTATATAACTCATTTAGAATCTTATATTATCTGCTTTGAACTGGATTATCTTGACTCCACACTGCCATATAATCCACTTCAGTGTGCATACTAAACATAAAGACAACCATACAACACACATTCAATACCACCACTACCTCAACAATTTCTCACCAACACCACCAGACAACGTCACAGCAACGCGTGGCCAGGCACAGCTAGTTTGTTATATAACATGATGTTTTGATGCTTAATTTGTAAAATAACCTAATTTGATGTTTAATAGGCTTTTCCTTAATCCCTCATTATCCAACATATTCGCTTATCCAACATTCTGCCGGCCCGTTTATGTTGGATAAGTGAGACTCTACTGTATGTGAAAAGCTTTTCTGTATTGAGGTCCATCTGAAAATCTGTATTACCTAAAAGGAAGTACTCTGGTTGTAAAGCAAATTTATTTCGGAGTATTTTCTCCATTTCTTTGTGAATTTCCTGCCAGAACTTTTTTATTCTCTTACACCTCCACCACATATGTATAAAATCTCCATTGTGTTTTCCGCACTTCCAGCATTTTCCATCTCCCTTCCCTTTACTAAATTTCGAAAGCCTTTCTGGCGGCCACCCACCTGGTTGCTCCGGGGCACTGCTGATGGTGAATGGGTGCCATTCGTACTTGGCTATAGCTGGGATATTTAGGTACACATAGTCTCCGGGCTTGTAGTGGAAAAACGGGGGTCTCTGGATCACCAAGTGGGTCACCTGCACTTAAAGACAGAGGAAAGAAAGGCAGCCAACTTTGGAAGAAGGACGATGGAATCAAGCTATGGATGATGTCCTCCAACAAACTGGTGAGACATCAAGTTCTGCAACCCGGGGCCGGGCTGTGGCGCAGGCTGGTTAGCAGCCAGCTGCAATAAATCACTCTGACCAAGAGGTCATGAGTTCGAGGCCAGTGTCGGGGTGAGCACCCGCCAATAAAAATAAAAATATAGCTCTTGCTCGTTGTTGACCTAAGCAACCCTAAAGATAGTTGCATCTATCAAGTAGGAAATTTAGATACCACTTATACATGGGGAGGCTAATTTACGACACCATAAAAATCACCCAGCTGTCGTTGGAATGAGGAAGTTGCAGTCGCAGTGGATGATGAAGCAGCTGCTCCCCCTGTGGCCGGAATCAAGCATACCCTCAGGAAGCTGGAAGCTGGAGAAGGTTTAAATTGCCTCTGCGTCTGTCTCTGTCTCTATTCTATGTTATATGGCATTGAATGTTTGCCTTATATGTGTACAATGGGGTGAGAAGGGCGGAATATAAATACTGTAAATAAATAAATAAATAAATAAATAAATAAATAAATAAAGTGCACTCATTTCCACATGTCCCACTCCATCCACATTGGACTATAGAGTTGGAAGAGACCACAAAGGTCACCCAATCCAACCCTTCTCTTCTTGGCTGCGGCTCCCACATTTAGATGGCCAACCTATGACATGCGTGTCAGTACTGACACGCCTAGCCATTTTTGCTGCCACGCTTCTACATGCAGATTGATTGGATGACTAATGTCTTTTGTGGCCAAATTTGGTGTGATTTGGTCCAGTGGTTTTGTTGTTTACTCCATGGGAATTATGCACATTACATATCTATCTATCTATCTATCTATCTATCTATCTATCTATCTATCTATCTATCTCTCTATCTATCTATCTATAAAATCATTCTATTATTATTCTATTATTATTGTAGTATATTATTATATTATTACTATTATATTATTATTATTATAATTATTCATTATTCATGACTACATTGAAACTACAACAGAGAGAAATCAGCGTGGAAACTGCAAGAGGTACCATAGATTGTTGTACATGGAAATAATGGTAGTAAATAGTTTTTGATTTATTAAATACAGTTATATATTACAATTATATATTTTTGTTATTTAAACTATATATATTGTGAAATTATGGTTTTCTCTCTCGAAGTGACACACCACCCAAGTCATGCTAGGTTTTTTGGTGAATTTTGACACACCAAGTGCAAAAGGTTGCCCATCATTGGTTTAGTGGATGGAGAAGGATGGAGTCAGAATTTTGTTTATGGAATCAGAGTTGGGCCATCTAAGAAAACACAATCCAAGCACGCCTGATAGATGGCCACCCAGACAGCTGCAGAATCCCATGTTGAAGAGCTCTTCCTAATATTTAGATGGAATATTTTTTTCTGGCTTATATGTATTTTTTTCCAGAGAACAAACCTTTGAGGGCAAAAGGTTGATTTCCACAATGTAGAGCCTCCTAGTGCGGGACAAGAACACCCCAAAGATCTTCTCTACGAGGAACAGAAATCCAGGCACAACAAACCACTTCCAGAAATTGGGTCCATGGATAATTAACAAGGTCCAGATGAAGACGTAGGAGAGATGGGTCCAGTAGAAGACCTACGGGTTGTGGAGAGGAGGATCTCATAGGGAAGAGCAAGGAAAGTTTGGGAAACATCCTGGAAGCTAGAGGACACACCAAGGATGTAAACTACCTCGATGAGGATACTCAAGTAGGGGATCTTGAAAACAATTGCATGACTGCAAAATCTGCTGTATGCCAAATACAGTAGAGTCTCACTTATCCAACATAAACGGGCCGGCAGAATGTTCGATAAGCGAATACATTGGATAACAAGGAGAGATTAAGGAGAAGCCTATTAAACATCAAATTAGGTTATGATTTTACAAATTAAGCACCAAAAACATCATGTTATACAACAAATTTGACAGAAAAAGTAGTTCAATACGCAGTAATACTATATTACTGTATTTACGAATTTAGCACCAAAATATCACGATGTATTGAAAACATTGACTACAAAAATGCGTTGGATAATCCAGAACGTTGGATAAGTGAGACTCTACTGTATCGTAAATGAATGATATGGTAATAATATAATATATTGTGTATACATATAATATTGATAATAATATTATAATGTAATATAATATTTATTTATTTATTATAGTATTTCTACCCCACCCTTCTCACCCAATAGGGGACTCAGGGCAGCTAATAATAATTATACAATATAATAATATTGTATAATATGATAGTATTATATATTAAATGTAATATTACTAATAATATTATGGTATAATGGTATAGTACAATATCTATATATATAAAAGAGTGATGGCATCACAGCGACCGACAAAACAACAAAACTACAGGTCCCCCAACCTCGAAATTTGACAATACAACCCATCATCCACGCCTCTAGGTTGATACAACAAAAAGAAAAGAAAAATAAAGTCCTAATTAGAGGGAGAGCAATAATTGTTTTTATCCAATTGCTGCCAGTTTAGAGTTCTTCTCTCACCCTGGACTTTCCACAGATACAGTAGAGTCTCACTTATCCAAGCTAAACGGGCCAGCAGAAGCTTGGATAAGTGAATATCTTGGATAATAAGGAGGGATTAAGGAAAAGCCTATTAAACATCAAATTAGGTTATGATTTTACAAATTAAGCACCAAAACATTATGTTATACAACAAATTTGACAGAAAAAGTAGTTCAATACGCAGTAATGTCATGTTGTAATTATTGTATTTACGAATTTAGCACCAAAATATCACGAAATATTGAAAACGACTACAAAAATGGCTTGGATTATCCAGAGGCTTGGATAAGCGAGGCTTGGATAAGTGAGACTCTTCTGTATATATAAACCTTCCTTGCTTAGTTTCTCCATACCTCACAACCTCTGAGGATGCCTGCCATAGATGTGGGTGAAACGTCAGGAGAGAATACTTCTGGAACATGGCCACACAGCCCGGAAAACATACAACAATGCTGTGATCCCGGCCATGAAAGCCTTCGACAACACAAAAAATACAATCTCTCTAGGCCAGTCCTTCAGCGTGACTATATGGTCAAGCTCTGGTGGAAACTTCCAATGGACCTCACCTCAAAGTGGCCACTCTTACGGACAAAAGTGCTGGAGCACACGGACATGAGGCCAATGAGGAGCTGCAGAGCCAGGCCGGTGACGGAAGCCGTTCCGTAAACCCAGCCAATCCCGGTCCGCGTGGTGAAGAGGTATTCCCAGAGGTAGAAGGTGTCGTTGGTCTGAGACAGCCTCACTGCAGGAGAGAGATTCTGTTGAAGTGGGAATGATTGTATATAGAGTTGTTTAAATGTAATTGAGTTATAGTGTTGCAATGTGAGCTGGAGATTGCATCATGCACTGTCTGCTGTCCACGATGCGAGTGTGTAAAGCAGGGGTTCTCAAACTTTTAAAGCAAAGGGCCGGTCTACAATCCTTCAGACTATAGAGGGGCCGAATTATCATTTGAAAAAAAATACAAATTCCTATGCACACTGCACATGTCTTATTTGTAGTGCAAAACAACAACAACAACAACAACAATGAAAGAACAATACAATATTTAAAAATGAAAACAATCTTAACCAACATAAACCGATCAGGATTTCAATGGAAAGTGTGGGCCTGCTACTGGCCAATGAGATAGTCAAGTTAATTAGGGTTGTTGTTGTTGTTGTTGTTGTGTGCCTTCAAGTCATTTCAGAATTTGGGTGAGCCTAAGTCTAAAATTAATTAATTATTTACTTACTACATTTATTTACTACATTTATATCCCACCTTTCTTACCCCGAAGGGGACTCAGAGCAGCTGTATGTACATACAATATATTATATTACTGTATTAGCATAGCACAATATTAGCATTATACATTACTATATTGAACTATACCACTATACTGTAATGCTATATGTAATATATAACATATAATTAATATTATTATATGGTATTATTATTAGTATTATATTGTATAACGTTATAATATTTTTATCAATATTATATGTATATACAATATATTATATTATTAAAACTGATATAAAAAATATATTATAAAACTGAGGGCGGGGGCCAGGTAAATGACCTTGGAGGGCTGCATCCGGCCCCCGGGCCTTAGTTTGGGGACCCCTGGTGTAAAGAGTTAACTGTGTATTGCATCAGACAGCAGAGGTGGTTATAAATAGCTCCCTGTGTTATCTGTTCTGACCTCTGCCCTCTGCTCTCTGCCTATTTGCACTCTGTATGTATATGTCGTCTTGAGAGTTTTCCGTTTGTCAGTAAATCTTTTGTAGAAAGCCAAACAGGCTTCAGCCTATTTATTGGTGCCAGTGATTCTTCGTTGATCTTCCGCTGCATGTGTGTTTATCCAAACCGCGCGCTCTGACAGATTCCACCTAAACATTAGGAAGAACTTCTATGATTCTATGAAAGTCAGCAGAAGACAACCTCAATGGAAAGAGGCACTCACCAAAGTTGGCCACGTGAGCCCCTGTGTGAAGGACGCTCAGAGCGGCCACGGAGCAGCCGATCAGCCGATGGAGAAGGACGCTCTGGTCAAGCGGAAGGACTTTGGCCGCCCAAGTGGCCCGCAACCAGGTCAGGCACCGGCGCAACATCACCACCTTGGAGGCAAAACGGGGGACAGGTTGTCATCCTTACCATATTGCAGGCAGAATATAGTAATAAATAAACACAGATGTCTATCCTAAACAATGTCAAAGAGATATGCAAACACACTGAAGGTTCAAAACATAAAACACAGTATGTATATTAGAGCATCATATACATTCGACAACACAGGATCTTAAATAGCTATAAGATCTTTTTCTCAAGGTTTATCTTCTAGATTAAGTGTTTCAAGACCTGTGGAGTCCTGAAGAATTGCTCCAGTACTACAGAGACTCTGAGTCAGTTTGACTCCACATCAGGTTTAAGCCAATTGATTTTATAATTGATTCTTTTAGTTTCACATTGTATCATCATATATTAGTTTGCAAAGGTTGAATGTGCATGATGGACTAATACACATATTTATTTATTTATTTATTTATTTGCGACATTTATATACCGCCCTTCTCACCCCGAAGGGGACTCAGGGCGGTTTACAAGTATATATACATACAATATATTATATTATACTACTATATTGCAATATTATTAGTAATATTGCATATAATATAAATATACAATTATAATAGTGAATTATAATTATTATTACATTGTATTACAACATAATATTATTATTAATATTAATATTATATATATTCATGTGTGTGCGTGTGTGTGTGTGTGCATGCGCACACACACACACACACACACATATATATATATATATACACACACACAAACACACACACACACATACAGTAGAGTCTCACTTATCTAACACTCCCTTATCCAACGTTCTGGATTATCCAACACATTTTTGTAGTATATATCATATTTTGAAATTCGTAAATACAGTAATTATCACATAGCATTACTGCTTATTGAACTACTTTTTCTGTCAAATTTGTTGTATAACATGATGTTTTGATGCTTAATTTGTAAAATCATAACCTAATTTGATGTTTAATGGGCTTTTCCTTAATGCCTCCTTATTATCCAACATATTCGCTTATCCAACATTCTGCCGGCCCATTTATGTTGGATAAGTGAGACTCTACAGTACTGTGTTGTTTACAAAATTTAGTTGGAGTCCTGAGAAATTGTTCAAATACCGTAGACTACTCTATGTGGTTTGACTCCAGCCCGCATTTAAGTCTCTATGATTGCAGTTTCTTTAAACATTATATTCTGTAAGATACTGCTGTGTATTACAACAGTTGACTGTACTTTATTATTGTTGTGAACACTTATGTGAATGTCAAATGTATATGATGCTCTTATGTTGTTTTATGTTTTGAACCTTCAGTGTGTTTGCATATCTCTTTGACATTGTCATCCTTACCAACCGGGACACCATTGTCACACCAGCACAAGATTTATATTTTACAATGCCAAAGCACTTCCATAGGAGAAAATAAGATAAGAATGATATTCCAAGCAAGATTGTGTAACATGCTCAATGTTATGGTGACATGGGAATGATAGCTGGGGAGGCATCAGCACTCTTTGGCAAAGAGGGTGAAAGACCTTGTGAAATTAATGCCTCAGTGTAGATTTATTATTTTATTTATTTACAGTATTTATATTCCGCCCTTCTCACCCCGAAGGGGACTCAGGGCGGATTACACTGAACACATATATGGCAAACATTCAATGTCAACAGACAAACAACATACAGTATAGACAGACACAGAGGCATTTAACATTTTTTTCCAGCTTCACGATTCTGGCCACAGGGGGAGCTGTTGCTTCACCGTCCACTAGTGGCTGTACTTCCTCATTCCTTTCCTCGTGTTTTGCTGGCAGTTTTATGATGTTGTAAATTAGTTAAATTATCCTCCCGCATAAAGCATACCTAAATTTCCCTACTTGACAGATGCAACTGTCTTTCGGGGCTGCATAGGTGAACAGCAAGCCGGGCTATTTAATGGTCGGGGGCTTAACCCGATCCGGGCTTCGAACTCATGACCTCCCGGTCAGTAGTGATTTATTGCAGCTGGTTACTAGCCAGCTGCGCCACAGCCCAGCCCACCATGGCCATATGTGCACCTTATGCAATGGATACACACAATTTACTCACCACTAGGAAGGTACAGTTGAGGTTCAGGCACTGCCCACAGCCTTTCGCCAGCATGATCCAGGCGCCGGAGCCAAGATGCTTCAATGCTGCCAAAGTGAACAGGAGGATGTTCACTGCCAGGTAGCTGCCCAGGAAAAGCAGTTTGCTCCCATTGTTGTGCCAATAGGCCGGACTCAGGTAGCGCGGTGGGTGGTCCTTTGGGGGAGTCATGGGGGGCTTTAACCAGCTTGCGGCACTGCAAGAAAGAGGCATAAGGCATCAACGGAGCAGCCACTTGCTGTCGAATTAAGGCAGTTTGGCACCACTCAATGGTTTCGGGAGTTGTAGTTTGGTGAAGCATCAGCACCCACTGTCTGATGGTGAAAGACCTTGTAAAACTACAACTCCATAGCATTCAGCCATGGCAGTAATTCTGCAATGTAGATGCAACCCAAGTGGCACTGTGCATGGTTCATTTTAATATCTGTACTGTACTGGAGTGCCCAGTGACACAGCAGGTTAAACCGCTAAGCTGCTGAACTTGTTGACCAAAAGGTCAGTAGTTTGAATCCGGGAAGTGGGGTGAGCTCCCGCTGTTAGCCCCAGCTTCTGCCAACTTAGCAGTTCGAAAACATGCAAATGTGAATAGATCGCTAGGTACATGCCAGGGGAAAACATTTATTTTTACTACTGTAAGTCACCATAGACCCCCTTACTGGTGTAAGGCCATAATATTAGATATGTTACTTAAATCAAATCTCCCAATAGTGCTGATAGCATGCCACATTCGCAGAGAGTGAGATTGCAAACTCCTCGAACGTCTATGTCTCTAGAACAAATAAGCAAAAACAATGTAATTTTCATGTTATTTTGTCGGTTCTCACAATATAGTCTACAGAGCAACAGACCTCAGATTGATAACCCTTTTGTCAGACCTATCCATTACTAAGAAGAGTCCTTTTGGGGATAAATTGGTGTTTAGAGAGTGTGGAGACCAGGGGTCCCCAAACTAAGGCCCGGGGGCCGGATGCGGCTCTCCGAGGTCATTTACCTGGCCCCCGCCCTCAGTTTTACAATATAATATATTGTATATACATATAATATTGATAATAATATTATAATGTAATACAATATAACACTAATAATAATACCATATAATAATATCAATTCTATATTACATATAATATTACTATATTATATTACAGTATAGTGGTATAGTTCAATAAAGTAATATATAATGCTAATATTGTGTTATGCTAATAATATATTATATTGTATGTACATATAATTTGTAGGCCACTCTGAGTCCCCTTTGGGGTGAGAAGGGTGTGATACAAATGTAGTAAATAAATGCAGTAAATAAATAAATAATAAATAAATACATTTTAGACTTAGGCTCGCCCAAAGTTTGAAATGACTTGAAGGCACACAACAACAACAACAACAACAACAACAACCCTAATTAACTTGATTATCTCATTGGCCAGAAGCAGGACTACACTTCCCATTGAAATCCTGATAAATGTATGTTGGTTAAAATTATTTTTATTTTTAAATATTATATTGTTCTTTCAATGTTGTTGTTTGTTTGTTTTTGCACTACAAATAAGACATGTACAGTGTGCATCGGAATTTGTTTGTATTTTTTTTTTCAAATGATAATCCGGCCCGTCAACAGTCTGAAGGATTGTGGACCGGCCCTCGGCTTAAAAAGTGGAGACCATGGAAAGGGCATTATACCTGATGGTTAAGTTCTCCATGACTTCGGGGAAATGTTCCAGCTCCGCTCGGAGCTCCTCAAAGGTTATGGCTCCGCTGCAGTCAGAGTCAGCCGACTCAAAGAGGGCTCCCGTGAGGTCATCCAGCGTCTTTTCCGGCAAAGAAATCGAACTTTCTTTCAGGCATGATTTCAAGACCGTGCGCAGCTCTCCACGTTCGATAGATCCACTGCCTAGGACAACAGAGGGAGGATTCCCAATGGACACCATATATGGATATATATATGGATATATATATATAGTGAATGTTTGTATGTATGTTTGTATGTATGTATGTATGTATGCATGCGAGTATGTGCCAGCTTTCTGATTGGCCGCCACTATCACAGGCCACTGAGACCACCAGGAATGACGGATCTGGACCAAACTTAGCACACTTAATCCCCATGATGCGCTTTACGCCCTGGTGCCGTTTGTGGGACGATGGCCCATGGGTGATAGGATTTGTAGTACTTTCAATCGCTACGACTCCCACAGGTCACTGCGACGCCCAGCAGTGACGGAACTGGACCAAACTTGGCACATAGAACCCCCATGAAACCCTTTTCGCCCTGGAGCAGATTGGGGGAAGATGGACCAAGTAGCATCACTCATTTCTTGCTCTGGGAGTTGTAGTTCACCCTTATACAGACAGCATTGAAACCAGCTGATGATGGATCTGGACCAAACTTAAGTGATATTTCCTAACATCTTCAAACAACTCAATGCCGTCTACTAATAACCCGGGCACTGCCGGGTCCCCAAGCTAGTATATATATATAAAGGTAAAGGTTTTCCCCTGACGTTAAGTCTAGTCATGACTGACTCTGGGGGTTGGTGCTCATCTCCATTTCTAAGCCGAAGAGCCGGCGTTGTCCATAGACACCGCCAAGGTCATGTGGCCGGCATGACTGCATGGAGCACCGTTACCTTCCCGCCAGAGCAGTACCTATTGATCTACTCACATTTGCATGTTTTTGAACTGCTAGGTTGGCAGAAGCTGGGGCTAACAGTGTGCGCTCATTCCGCTCCCCGCATTCGCACCTGTGATATTTTGGTCCGCAAGTTCAGCAGCTCAGCGCTTTAACTCACTGCGCCACTGGAGGCCCCTATATACCTCTATCTATGTATAATTATCTGTCTCTCAATGTATAAATGGCATTGAATGTTTGCCGTATATGTGAGTTCTGTGATCCGCCCTCAGTCTCCTTTGGGGTGAGAAGGGCGGAATATAAATACTGTACATAAATAAATACATATTGAGGACTCTGGGTTACGGCACATACAGCCCAGGAGCCCCAATGGAAACATGCACACACAAGCAACCACCAGCAGTGACTGTCTTGAAATGGGCAGAGCAAGAGGGTTGTGGAAAAGCAAAATCTTAGATTGAGAAGCTCTGGCGGAAGGAAGGTGGTCGTTGGGGTTTTACCATCCACGTCATAAACATGGAAGAGGAACCGGAGCTTGTCTGCTTCGCTTCCGTGGATCAGCAGCTTCAGGGCCTCGAGCAGCTCATCCAGGCTGATGGTGCCGCTTCCGTCCGAGTCGAACAAAGCAAAGAACCGCTCGGCAAAAAAGGACTAAGGGAGAGAAGGGGGGAAAGAAAAATCAGCCCTCATGACTCACTTTTGACCCAGTTTTTGGGGGGTTGATTTTTTTTAACCAAAATGTCTAGACCAGTGGTTCCCAAACTTATTTGGCCTGCTGCCCCCTTTCCAGAAAAAATATGACTCAGCGCCCCCTGGAAAGGGGCGTGGCTTAGAGGGGTGGGTGTGGCTCCTGTTCAAGAAGGCGGGGCTGAGCCTCTCCCCTAGTCCAAGATGCAGGGCTGGGAGAGGAGGTGGGCGGGGCCACAAATGGGAGGCCAGGACTGGGATGGGCGGAGTTACGAGCTCTGAGGCAGGGCTGAGCTTCTATCCCTGTCCTGCAGCACCTGCCAGGACACGGGGGCGGGGCTAGAGGAGGGGGCGTGGCCTCTTCCCAAGTGCCTGATGGGGCTGAACCTCTATTACCCCCCCCCCCCCATGTTCTGTCAAGTGCTTCAGGGGAGGTATTGTGATGCCTCATGGGCCTTGTAGTCCTGTTCCTAGTGCCATCGAGGCAGATGAAGATGAAAACATGGGGTTTTCGCCGGTTCAACAAGAGCCGGAGTCCTTTCACCTGCCGGATGTTGATGTTTGTACCCAAGAATTCAGTAAAACAGACCTTGGACATTCCTCGCCTCCGTTCCCTAGAAAAGAATCCTATTGTGCTGACAGAGGAGTCAGGGAACAGAATCGCAGGAGTTTACGGATTGCTGCCAAACAACAGGCTGATTAGACCTGCTTCCCTTGGGAAATTCTAAGGAGTCTTGCATCTGGACAAAGTTGGGTTTCGCTTCCCGTTCTCTAGGGAAAGAGATTGTTGGCGGGAAAACGAGACCCAATATAGGTGCCTGACGCGGGAGATTCTTTGCGGAGTCAACAGAGCAGCTTCAGGAGTAAGATCGTGTGTGGACTTCGTAACCCCAGTTCCTTGCTTCCCGGATTAAGTATTCAAGACTTGCCTCGCCTTGCTTTTAACCACGGACCTTGTTCCAAGAATCACTGTTTGCCTTGTATCCAGCCTTGTATCCAGCCTTGTATCCAGCCCTGTATCCAGCCTTGTTTCCAGCCTTGTTGTCAAGCTACCTTGGACTCCTAAGACTCAGACATTTCCCCACACTATTGCTTGGCAATAGTGTGTGTTTCGGTATTGGATAAAAACTTTGAACTCTAATATCATTTATTGGACAATACATTTTTGGACTATATTTGACCTCATTTGAAAGGTCTGCTTCTGAACTATATTCTTCACTTGTTTTTATTGCTTTTATACATTTCTTTAATAAAGATATTAGATAGAGATTGGCCTCCGTGTATGGTTCTTGGTGCCCTGCTGCCTGGGGTCTGACAGGTATACAGAGGCTCAGCCCTGTCTCATGCTCTTGGGAAGAGGCCCCACCCCACAGCTAGCCCCGCCCTTTAGTCCTAAAAGGCCTCTCAGGAGAGAGATAGAGGCTCAGCCCTGTCTCATGCTCTTCGGAAGAGGCCCCGCCCCCACCCCTAGCCCCGCCCTTTAGTCCTAAAAAGCCTCTCAGGAGAGAGATAGAGGCTCAGCCCTGTCTCACACTCTTGGGAAGAGGCCCCGCCCCCACCCCAGCCCCGCCCTTTAGTCCTAAAAAGCCTCTCAGGAGAGGTATAGAGGCTCAGCCCTGTCTCAGGCTCTTGGAAGGAGGCCCCGCCCCCTTCCCTAGCTCCGCCCTCTGTCTCCCAACAAGCACCTCAGGAGAGGTATAGATGCTCAGCCCTGTCTTGGGCTCTTGGGAAGAAGCCACGCCCACTCCTCTAGCTCCGCCCCCTGTGTCCTAACAGGCACCTAAGGTGCTCAGCCCTGTCTCTGGCACTTGGGAAGAGGCCCCGCCCCTCCCCTGGCCCCGCCCCTGTGTCCTAATAGGTGCCATCACCGCCCCCCTGGATCGCTGCAGTGCCCACCAGGGGGCAGTAGCGCCCACTTTGGGAATCACTGTTCTAGACATATACATGAGTATCTATGGCATATTGAATTTATATGGGGAAAGAGTCTTAGTGAGAGAAGTTTTGGTGTATTAAATTCCCCCCAGGGAAGCCAAACATCCAAATCCTTCCGAGCCAAAGCCCTTGAGCAACTTACAGCAGTGATCGGAAACCTACCTCCTTCACGTTGAGAGCTGTTTTGAACTCTTCCAAATCAATTTCTTTATCCTTGCCGGCGATACTTTCAAACTGCTGGGCCACCCACTCCAGCCATTTTGCATCATCGTCTACATTCATGATGCTACAAAGTCAGAAACCGGTGATTTTTTTTAGTGTCGGGAGAAATTGCACTTTTGCCGTCCAACTCTGCATTTGTGGCTCAGATTATGAGTTTATTCTCTTATTATGATGTGGACAGTAGGGTTGACCATTTGAGCTCAACTAGTTTGGTTCTTTTTTTGTTCTTTCGTAACTTTCTTCTGCTTTGCATTATGATTGTTAGGAAAAACTGTATCATATAAACCTGGAGAAATCTATATTTTGGTTTGTTTTTTTTAAGGCTTCACTTTCTCATCTCGTAGTTATTTTCCCTCTGTACTGTTCTCACTTTGTTGACATCTGCTATAGTAAACTTCAAATGAAACAGATGACAACTTCCATCTATTTTTTGCTACTCTCTTTTATATGCATACTAGCTGTGCCCGGCCACGCGTTGCTGTGGCAAAGTGGTGGTGGTATTGGTTAAAAATTGTTGTGTAATTTTTATTTGACGTTATTTGCATTTTTAATTAATTTTATTGTAAGTTATATTTTTATTTATTATTTTATTATTTTCTTGTATTATTTTTAGTTATTTTCTGTTATTATAGTATTTTATTGTATTAATTTTTTAGTGGTTTTTTTTTGGGTTGCTAGGAGACCAAGTTGGAGGAGCTTAGCCTTCTAACTGGCAGCAATTGGAAAAAAGCAATTATTCCTCTCTCTCTAATTAGGACTTTATTTTTCTTTTCTTTTTGTTGTATCAACCTAGAGGCGTGGATGATGGGTTGTGTTGTCAAATTTCAAGGTTGGGGGCCCTGTAGTTTTGTTGTTTTGTCCTCTGCCCTGATGCCATCACTCTTTTATATATATAGATATACCAGGCTTGGGTAAACTTCGGTCCTCCAGGTGTTTTGGACTTTTTTATTTTATTATTTGAGAAAAAGTTAAGTTATATAAACATATTCTATACATTTCCTCCTCTTTTATTGACATTCACCCCTGTGCTCCCCTTCTAACACCTCCCAATAAAGGATTCCCCCAGGTAGGAAGCAGCCAAGCTTTGAAGCTGCAAGGCTATTCAATGCTAATCAAGGTGACCAATGGCAATGTTCACACCTGCCTCCAACAGACAAGAGTTCTTTCTCCCACCCTGAACATTACACAGATATATAAACCCCACTTGCCCAGTTTCCAACAGACTTCACAACCTCTGGGGATGCCTGCCGTAGATGTGGGTGAAACGTCAGAAGACAATGCTTCTGGAACATGGCCATACAGCCCGGAAAACTCACAGCAAACCAGTGATTCCGGCCATTGAAAGACTTCGACAACACAAAAACAAAGTTACCTGCAACTTGCGTCTCAGGGGCTTCTTGGTCGAGTTTTTCGGAATATTTTCACTCTTTTTGGTCTTCTTCAGTAGTTTTTTTAAAAGGATGTAATGAAGGGCATTTCATAGGAGATCCTATGGCACAGTAAAGATTCTGAAAGACAGATTGCAAATGCCTTTTCCTAAGGTACAGCATTAAATGCCTTCTTCTTCCACAAATGCTCAAGACAGAATCCTGCTCTAAACAGAGGAAGCCGCTCTTGGTTTAGGCAGCATCTGGGACACAGGTGTTCTTGACAGGTCGCATACAGAAGCAGGGAGAAACCTCACGAAAACATCACCACCAGAATCTGCCATTTTTGGCATAGTGGAGCCTGAACAGTGCACTTGTATTTAAATGATTTACTCATTTAAATTGAATCAGTCAGATGGAAGACCAGAAGAAATACTACGCTTGCCATGATGGTACCATAGAAATAGGAAACTGCATCTACACTGAGCACTGCATATATACATCCATATACTCCAGCAGCTAATTCTTGTTATCTATATACTGCCCTCTTGTGGTTGTATCTGAGTGCTTCACATACACATCCCCATAGGCTATTAGCTAATCCTTTCTATGTATATACTGCCCTCTTGTGGTTGTATCCAAGTGCTGCATATATACATCCCCATAGGCTATTAGCTAATTCTTTCTCTATATACTGCCCTCCTGTGGTTGTATCCGAGTGCTGCATATATACTTCCCTATAGACTATTAGCTAATCCTTTCTATCTATATACTACCCTCTTGTGGTTGTATCCGAGTGCTGCATATATACTTCCCTATAGGCTATTAGCTAATGCTGTGTTCATATACTGCCCTCTTGCGGTTGTATCCGAGTGCTGCACATACACATAGGCCATTAGCTAATTCTTTCTATCTATATACTGCCCTCTTGTGGTTGTATCTGAGTGCTCTATATAGACATCCCTATAGGCTATTAGCTAATACTTTATATGCTGCCCTCTTGTGGTTGTATCTGAGTGTTGCATAAATACTTCCCTATAGGCTAGTAGCTAATTCTTTCTATCTATATACTACCCTTTTGTGGTTGTATCCGAGTGCTGCATATATACATCCCTATAGGCTATTAGCTAATACTTTCTATTTATATACTGCCCTCTTGTGGTTGTATCTGAGTGCTGCATATATACAGCCCTATAGGCTATTAGCTAATACTTTCTATTTATATACTGCCCTCTTGTGGTTGTATCTGAGTGCTGCATATATACGGCCCTATAGGCTATTAGCTGATACTTTCTATTTATATACTGCCCTCTTGTGGTTGTATCTGAGTGCTGCATATATACATCCCTATAGGCTATTAGCTAATACTTTCTATTTATATACTGCCCTCTTGTGGTTGTATCTGAGTGCTGCATATATACAGCCCTATAGGCTATTAGCTAATACTTTCTATTTATATACTGCCCTCTTGTGGTTGTATCTGAGTGCTGCATATATACGGCCCTATAGGCTATTAGCTGATACTTTCTATTTATATACTGCCCTCTTGTGGTTGTATCTGAGTGCTGCATATATACAGCCCTATAGGCTATTAGCTAATACTTTCTATCTATGTACTGCCCTCTTGTGGTTGTATCTGAGTGCTGCATATATACATCCCTATAGGCTATTAGCTAATCCTTTCTATCTTTATACTGCCCTCTTGTGGTTGTATCTGAGTGCTGCATATATACATCCCTATAGGCTATTAGCTAATCCTTTCTATCTATATACTGCCCTCTTGTGGTTGTATCTGAGTGCTGCATATATACAGCCCTATAGGCTATTAGCTAATCCTTTCTATCTATATACTACCCTCTTGTGGTTGTATCTGAGTGCTGCATATATACATCCCTATAGGCTATTAGCTAATCCTTTCTATCTATATACTGCCCTCTTGTGGTTGTATCCGAGTGCTGCATGTAAACATCCCTATGGGCTATTAGCTAATACTTTATATGCTGCCCTCTTGTGGTTGTATCTGAGGACTGCATATATACATCCCTATAGGTTAGTAGCTAATCCTTTCTGAATTGCGTCAAATGACCAACTCATTGATGTAAAATAATGGTATGGGAATAATAATACATCAGAAATAAAAATACCATTTGGATACTTTTATTACAATAATGGCAGCATACAGAGCTGACAACTTACTGCAAAAACGTCCATCCCCGCCTCTTTGACGGAAATGCCAACCAGATCGGACCACAGCTTTATTTTTGCAGCTTACGAACAGCGTTATTTGTATCAAAAATCGTAAGAGAAGATAAACATTTGTAAACAGTATTAATAGTAAGCACATTATTTCATAATATAATGTGGAATCATTCTATTGGGGGGTCTTAACATCGGAAGCTAAAGACAATCAACAAAAATAGGAGGTTTGTTCTAAAGAAGCAAATTCCCTTCTCCAACGAAGAGCCACCGTTTGTCCGCGAAAATGGACAGAAGTTCGCCTCTTGGGAAACTGAATCAACAAATAGGTAGGGTTATGTTTATGTGCCTTAAATGCAAGCCTCAAAGAGAGAAAATAACGTCCTGACTTTAAAGCTTTCACTCCCAACGGAAAAGTGAAATAATAATAATGTGCATGAACAGAACGTGCAATTGTTTGGGCATCCTTGTCGCCCATTCCGAAGAGGGAAATATTGAGGTGTAGTGGTTGGAGTATAAGAGTTGTGTTCAAATCCCCGTTCGGACATGAAACCCACTGAGTAACCTTGGCAAATCACACTCTCTCGGCCGCAGACAACATCAAGGCTCTTCTGAACCAACTGTGCCGAGAAACCCGTCTGATATGTCACTATAAGTCAGAAATGACTTGAAAGCACAAAACAACATTTTGCAGAATTCTTCCATGGTGAAATTTTGCTTCAGTTTGCTTTGTTATGGACCAAACGGGGATGACGGATGCCTGCTTCTCCTAAGACATAGTTGGTAACTTTAGGATGCTAGTGACCAATCCAGAAGGAGCCCTGGCTATAGATGCTATTAAATAGTTTGTTGTGTTATGGAGGACATATTTTTCCAGTAAGAAGAGCAAGGGCCAACAAAAATGTGCCACTGCACAACTCAGCTATATTTACGATGGAATCACCCAACTGAGGGTTATCTTAAGCCTAAAAACTTGGATTCCCCAACAAAGGGTTATGGGCCCTCAGTTGGAGTCATTCCATCAGAAATATAGCAGAGTTGTGCAGTGGAAGCACGCTGGGCCCATAACCCCTTGTTGGCTAATCCGAGCTGTTAGGCCTGCTTCTCCTAAGACAGTGTGGTCAAACCCACCAATTCATTTTTGTTGCCCCTTGCTCTTCTTACTGGAAAAATATTTTAATCATGTAATTCAATATCAATATTTTAATTATGCAATTCAATATTAATATTTTAATTATGCAATTCAATATTTTGCCATTCGTTTTCTTTCTGGAATGTCCGCAGAACTTGCTCCTAGTGATGAGCATTTAGAAGTTGTTGGATTGCAATTCCCAGTATTTTTCAACATTTGCTATACTGTTTATAGAGCGGCTGGGATTTGCCGCACATAGCATCTGGAAGGCTGCACAATTCCCACTCTGCTTTAATACTCAACTGAAACTTTTCATACTGGGAAGTAGAACACCAACA
This sequence comes from Anolis carolinensis, assembly GCF_035594765.1. Taxonomy (NCBI): domain Eukaryota; kingdom Metazoa; phylum Chordata; class Lepidosauria; order Squamata; family Anolidae; genus Anolis; species Anolis carolinensis. The sequence continues at coordinate 17,702,137 of NW_026943822.1, read as the reverse complement.
GAATGGGCTGAGGGTTGTTGTATGTCTTTCGGGCTGTGTGGCCATGTTCCAGAAGTATTCTCTCCTGACGTTTCGCCCACATCTATGGCAGGCATCCTCAGAGGTTGTGAGGTATGCCTGCCATAGATGTGGGCAAAACGTCAGGAGAGAATACTTCTGGAACATGGCCACACAGCCTGAAAGACATACAACAACCCTGTGATCCCAGCCATGAAAGCCTTCGACAACAGAATGGGTTGACTTGACAAATATCCCTTCTACTTCAAATAACATCTACTAATTGCTTGTGTTTTCATCTCTTCTGGTAACTTTTAGATTACGTTAGGCATTTAAGAAATTATAATATTATTCTCCGAAGGATACACATACAGAACTAACATCCTTGGATCCCGAAGTTGCCACCCAAGCTGCACTAAATAGGAAAGATCATGCTGCAACCACTGCGATGGATACACGGATTCCCCCATGCTTGGTTTCCGACGGTGTAACACAGTTCAAGCATCTCTCATGCTTTGGTTTGAGTTAGTTTTAGCACCGGCGTTGCCCACAAGACATTCCTGCCCATCCAGAGCAGGACAAAGGCACTGCTTGGACTACAATTCCCGGAATCTGCTTATCTAGGGGATGCTGTGAGCCGTTGTCCAACAGAACGATTTTTCCAACGATATGGTTTCGACGCAACTTGCAACACATCAAGTACCCAATCAAAGGACAACAGTCTTATTCGTTTTGTTTTAAGGTAGTTTTGAGTTGTTATCTGATCAGTGGAATGGAAGAGGAATGCCATAGATATTATAGCATTTTCCCTCCAACTTTAAATACTAAGGCAACATAGGCCAACACAAGACCAAGGACACCGAAAAAGAGAGGTCTATAAATACATCCAGTTCAGACACAAAGAAGCAAAAAACCTGAAATGTGATTTTCTGCAAACTAACAGGGGAAATATAATAAAACTCAAGCCCTTCCTTGCAAAGGCTTAAGCAACCCATCTCCTTTTTAGTCAACGTAGCTTATCCCCAAGAAGGCAAAAAGCGAGCAAAAGCAGTCCCGTGAAGTGGAATCCTCTTCTCTTATATACAAACACAAATAAGAAACGTCAAGCGTAATTTCCGTACGGAGAAAACACTGAGTATTTAAGGAATGATGGAAGTATCTGCTGTCTAGTATCAGCCGCATCACTGTATATAAACAGGGCAGATGAAGTAAGACGTCAAAAATATTTCCAAAACCCATTGCTCGTAACACAGATTTTAGCATTGGTGCTTATCATTCTGGAAGGCATCTCCCCCAAGTGTGGAAAGAAAATGGGTTTTTCGAGAAGCTATCTTGGTTAAGATGGGGTCATAAAATATTCAGGCGTTGGATATCACGTATAACAATATAATTTTACCACATACAAGTCCCAAAGACACAAAAGGAGCAAACAAACAAAGAGGAATGGCAATTCCAGTCTTTTCCCTTCTACCCAGGTAAGAAGAAATCTCGGGGTTGTGGAAGCCCAAGCCAAGCAGATGTGGGCGGGGAGCTCCGCGTCCTCCGCGTCTCGCACATTTGATTTACGGATGGTCTCCTTCCACTCTCCTCTTGCGAACTGCGCCGGAATGGGGAAAACAACAGAAAATACTAGTTAGTTTTACTGTTTAATTTGATTCTGAGAAGGATGTCTGCTAACACTCAAAAGCGAGAAGGAATAATTGCAGCAAGGGTTGCAGTCACAACTAACCATTGTCACAGGGTTATTTCTAAATGTGTTGAATTGAACTCTCTTTTCTCTTCCAGAGAGTTCAAGATGGTTCTCTCTCCTCACAGCCCTTTGGAGTAAGTCAGGCTGAGAAAGACCAGTTGCATCCATTAAATTGTTTGATAAAGAATGTGTTGTTAGATAGGAATGCACTGGCAGCAATCCTATTGTGTACTGTGTTTCCCCGAAAATAAGACAGTGTCTTATATTAATTTTTGCTCCCAAAGATGCTCTAGGTCTTATTTTCAGGGGATGTCTTATTTTTCCATGAAGAAGAATTCATATTTATTGTTGAACAAAAAAATGAACATTTATTATATACTGTACAGTAGTTGTCATCATAAACCAGCATAACCAGACAAACTGAATCCTATCAAGAATTTATTGTTACTACCAATAATTCCATGTACAACACTTTATGGTACGCAAATTTACTGATCCTGCATGCTCTGGTGTTGTGTTCGGCGGGCATGCTTCCAAACAATAACGTTGCTAGGTCTTACTTTCAGGGGAGGCCTTATATTTAGCAATTCAGCAAAACCTCTACTAGGTCTTATTTTCTGGGGATGTCTTATTTTAGGGGAAACAGGGTAAAATACAGTTCTAATGGACATGTGGTCACACACTTGCAGAATGATTAAGTGGGTATTGCCTAAGGGACATGCTGAAAACCTGAGTCATGACCATGTGACATTCATGATAAAGAGTTACACCGTTGCGTTGTCAAAGGCGCTTCTACACTGTGCAGTTAATCCAGTTTTATATCGCTTTAACTGCCATGGCTCAATGCTATGAAAATATGGGAGTTGCAAGGTTGCTGTGAGTTTGTGTTGTCAAAGGCTTTCATGGCCGGAATCACTGGGTTGTTGTGAGTTTTCTGTGCTGTCTGGCCATTGTCCAGAAGCATTTTCTCCTGACGTTTCACCCACATCTATGGCATGCATCCTCAAGAGGCTGTGAGGTGTTGGAAACTAGGCAAGTGGGGTTTCCGTATCTGTGGAATAATGTCCAGGGTGGGAGAAAGAACTCTTGTCTGCCTGAGGCAAATGTGAATGTTGCAATTGGCCACCTTGATTTGCATTGAATAGGTTACCAGTACAGTAGAATCTCACTTATCCAAGCCTTGCTTATCCAAGCCTGTGGATAATCCAACCCATTTTTGTAGTCAATGTTTTCAATATATCGTGATATTAGGGTGCTAAATTTGTAAATACAATAATTACAACATAACATTACTGCGTGTTGAACTACTTTTTCTGTCAAATTTGTTATATAACATGATGTTGGTGCTTAATTTGTAAAATCATAACCTAATTTGATGTTTAATAGGCTTTTCCTTAATCCCTCCTTATTATCCAAGATATTCGCTTATCCAAGCTTCTGTCGGCCCGTTTAGCTTGGATAAATGAGACTCTACTGTATTTAAAAACTCTAAAATCAGGATTGTAAATAAAGAGCAACACTCAGAAGACAGGGGAATTCAAGACAAGAAACAATCAGAGCCAGTTAACACCTCCCAACAAAGGATTCCCCCAGGTAGGAAACAGCCAGGCGTTAAATCTGTGAGTTTATTCAATGCTAATCAAGGTGATTAATTGCAACATTCACACTTGCCTCCAACAGACAAGAATTATTTCTCCCACCCTGGACATTATTCCACAGATATATAAACCCAACTTGACTAGTTTCCAACAGGTCTCACAACCTTTGAGAATGCCTGCCATAGATGTGGGCGAAACATCAGGAGAGAATGCTTCTGGAACATGGCTATACAGCCCGGAAAACTCACAGCAACCTAGTGTTTCCAGCCATGAAAGCTTTTGACTGTTAAACTGATTTCATGTTTTATCTCTGAATGGTTAGTGATGTCCAGGTAATCATGCAGTTTGAAAGGAAAGCCGGCCCAAACAAAACAGACGTGCAAAAGAGTGTGATATAAGCAGGGAGTAGACAGCTCTGCTGGGTGACACAGACAGAGATATATGACCTGTGAGAGTTTAACAAGCAGTTTCTCTTGCAGTGCTCAGAACCCAAACAGGCATTTGCAATAACCCGCGTCAGAAGTTTCAGGGCTGAAGAGATGGAAAGGCAGGATTTGCAGAAATGCTATGCTCCAGACTAGGAAAGCAAGAAAAAAGCAAGATGTCAATAGCAAGTAAAAGGAAGATCTCCCAACTATGGAATATGAAAGGAGGAATGTGTGAGCAATGGGGCAGAGCTGTTAAATGAACAAAGAGACCTTTTGATAAATAAGGAAACTAAGAATCAGTTCACTACAGAATCCTAATTTAACTGATATGGATCTGTCCTAGAATCCTGGGATTTGCAGTGGAGAGAAAGTATAGATTTCTCAGCCCGGGAGCGTTAATGCTACACCAAATTACAAACCCTAGGATTTATTCTAGTGTGGCCATGGTTGGAAACCAGATTGCTTTTGACATAGCAGGGCTAAAAATGCCATCTAGTCCCACTTCTCTCCATGTGGGAATACACAACTGAAGTACAGCAGAGTCTCACTTATCCAACACTCGCTTATCCAACGTTCTGGATTATCCAACGCATTTTTGTAGTCAATGTTTTCAATATACAGTAGAGTCTGACTTATCCAAGCTAAATGGGCCGGCAGAAGCTTGGATGAGCGAATAATAATAATAAAATAATAATAAAACTTTATTTATATCCCGCCACCATCTCCCCGAGGGGACTCGGGGCGGCTTACATGGGGCAGTGGCCCAAACAACATAAGAACAAAATATAAGCAAAAACAACACAATCACAATATAAAAAGATAAAACAGTAATACAATATATCAGTGTAAACAACAATATAGGATAAAAATTTCATTTAAAACACATAAATGGTAAGACCGTAATAAAAACAGGATAGATGATTAAATATCTTGGATAATAAGGAGGGATTAAGGAAAAGCCTATTAAACATCAAATCAGGTTATGATTTACAAGCTAAGCACCAAAACACCATGTTATACAACAAATTTGACAGAAAAAGTAGTTCAATACACAGTAATGTTATGTTGTAATTACTGTATTTACAAATTTAGCACCAAAATATCACAAAATATTGAAAACATTGACTACAAAAATGGCTTGGATAATCCAGAGGTTTGGATAAGCGAGGCTTGGATAAATGAGACTCTACTGTATCATGATATCTTGGAGCTAAATTCGTAAATACAATAATTACTACATAGCATTACTGTGTATTGAACTACTTTTTCTGTAAAATTTGTTGTATAACATGATGTTTTGGTGCTTAATTTGTAAAATCATAACCTAATTTGATGTTTAATAGGCTTTTCCTTAATCTCTCCTTATTATCCAACATATTCGCTTATCAAACGTTCTGCCGGCCCGTTTATGTTGGATAAGCGAGACTCTACTGTACTCCTGACAGACACTCATCCAACGTTTGTCTAAAGACCCCCAACACTGGAAGGATTTCCCTCATCCGATTCAATATTATAAGAGGCCTCTTTATGCAAAGCAACATTCACCAGACCTAGTATAATAATATCTCTTCTATAGAAGAGAAAGCCTTACGTACCTAAATCGTTATTTTTCGTGATGGCATTGGCTGCTCTTGTCCGTGGTCCCTGCTGCGTGAAGTGATACCCAAATTTAAGGATCTTGGTGTTTTCCTCAAGCATCTTTGCGATCTCCACTTCCGTCGGGGTCCCCAGCTGCTGCCTCTGTTAGGATCAGCAAACGTTAGAAGTCAGTCAACACTAGTGTTTTAGAAAGGGTTGCTCAAAGAAAGTGTTGTAGCTCGGCAAGTGGCAGAAGATTTTTCTGACATTTCTGACGAGGGGTTTGTTGGGGTTCAAAGTGATGAGTCTGTCAGTGTTAGGAGAGGATTGCAGGCAGATGTGGTCGATGTTTTGGATTCCTGTGATTGTTCTCAGGCAACCGGGGAAAGTGAAAGAAGTGAAAGGTCCATTTCTCTTGAGAAACAGCCTTTGGCCGAGGGGAAGTTTTCCCGAGAAGCCAGATTAGGCTTGAGAATAGAGGGAGTGAAAAATAGACTAATTAGACATTCTGAGAGAATCCATGATAAGACCTTGAGAACTAGGTGTATTTGTTATTTTTTATTATTATTATTATTATTATTATTATTATTATTAATAATAATAATAATAATAATAATAATAATTTCATTTCTATCCTGCTCTTCTCACCCCGCAGGGGACTCAGAGCAGCGCATAACATACATTTAGGCAAAAATTCAATGCCTCATTATACAAAGCAAATAAAACATAACATAAAATCAATAGAAGCAACCAACATATAAATACAATTTAGTATTTCCTGAGAAGCCAGATTAGGCTTGAGAATAGAGGGAGTGAAAAATAGACTAATTAGACATTCTGAGAGAATCCATGATAAGGCCTTGAAAACTAGGTGTATTTGTTATTTTTTATTATTATTATTATTATTATTATTATTATTATTACTGTTATTATTAATTTCATTTCTGTCCTGCTCTTCTCACCCCGCAGGGGACTCAGAGCGGCGTACAACATACATTTAGGCAAAATTTCAATGCCTCATTATACAAAGAAAATAAAACATAACGTAAAATCAATAGAAGCAACCAACATATAAATACAATTTAAAGCCATTAACATTACGATATTAAAACAGCATCTAGATACCCCCCATCATGATCTTAAGGTCTTCTTTACCTCTCTTGGATGGTGCTGGGTTGTCCCATTACTTGCACTACAGTAGAGTCTCACTTATCCAAGCCTCACTTATCCAAGCTTCTGGATTATCCAAGCCATTTTTGGAGTCAATATTTTCAATATATCGTGATATTTTGGTGCTAAATTCGTAAATACACTAATTACAACATAACATTACTGCATGTTGAACTGCTTTTTCTATCAAATTTGTTGTATAACATGATGTTTTGGTGCTTAATTTGTAAAATCATAACCTAATTTGATGTTTAATAGGCTTCTCCTTAATCCCTCCTTATTATCCAAGATATTCGCTTATCCAAGCTTCTGCCGGCCCGTTTAACTTGGATAAGTGAGATTCTACTGTATTTGGCAAAGTCAGCTTTTTGATTGATTCCCAGAATCCCCAAACAACATGGCAATGCGGGACTTAAAATCCAAGAAAGTTATTTTCTTTTAAGGTACTTAATTCCTTACGAAGGTAGGATAAACCTACCTAAAGCTAATAGGAGCAAAAAAGCTTAGTGCTGGGATTGAATGACAGTTTGATTTGATTTGTGACTCTCCCAAGAAGCTTGGACCACACAGCAAACTTTGAAACTTAATCGCAGTGACAAATATGAAACCACATTCCATCCACACTAGTCTTTAATCAATACTTGGCAACCTCTCTTTAGGTGGTTAATCTTAACTATGCAATTAAACTTACCTGGTTATCAATTTTGATCTCGGTGAGGGTTTCATTCTCTCTTAGCGCATCCACCAGCGCCAGGATCCCTGCGGAGGTGATGAAGTTGGACTCAACATTGAGGCTCTTCAGTGTTTTGTTCGCCCTGAGCATGTCCGCAAAGGCCTTGGAAATACAAACAACATCAATGTCATCAGAGGGTATAGAAAACTCAAAGGCAGCTGTGTCTGGACCAACTTTTGCCTTTTATTGGAAGGTTCTCTTCCTTGCTTGTGATGCTTAGACAAGCATCACAGGCAGGAGGAGGACTTACCAATAAAAGGAAGAAGTCAAAGCTCTTGGAGAAAGCTTAAAAGTGTCTGAATTGAGACGTTGCCTTCACTTGGCACCTTTCACCCTCAATGAATATTTTTTTATTTCTGGGGACTAAGGGCGCATCTACACTGTAAAATTACTCATTGTTTTTAATTTGATGTTTTAATACTCCGGTGTGTTTTTTTGGCTGCTGTGTATATATTTTTATTGGTTTTTATTATTGTTCTTTGATGTTTCCTATTTTATTTTATCATTGTTTTGTATCTGATTTTGCTGTAAGCCGCCCCGAGTCCCCTTCGGGGCAGATGGAGGCGGGATATAAATAAACTTATTATTATTTTATTATGACACAGCAAACAAGATAGATATGCTGGATTTCATATCACAAAATCACAAGTCGAACATTTCCCGAGTGTCTAGGACTGTGTGATGTATTTTCGGATGATGTGCACAGATCCCAGCAGGGTGGCCTTTTGCAGCTGGCAGATCATAATTTTGTCAATGTCTATTGTTTCCAAATGCCGGCTGAGATCTTTTGGCACGGCACCCAATGTGCCGGTCACCTCTGGGACCACCTGTACTGGTTTCTGCCAGAGTCTTTGAAGTTCAATCTTGAGGTCCTGATAGCGGCTGAGTTTTTCTTGTTGTTTTTCGTCAATGCGACTGTCACCTGGGATGACAACATCAATGATCCAAACCTTTTTCTTTTCCATTATTATTATTATTATTATTATTATTATTATTATTATTATTATTATTATTAGGTCCTTCCACACAAATCTATGATGGAAATCAGCCACAGAATCATCCTAGAGGACCTAGATATTCCTAGAGAGGACATTTCCATTTCCAAATCAGATCTAAATCATATCTAACTTGCAAATGCAGAGAGCCAAATATACCACTGTTTCTAGCTGGATCTGCCTCCAAAGTTGGTCACAGACCACACTGGCACTGGAAATGCCTATCAGGTTGTCATTTGGACTATATTAAATTGATTTCAAGCAGCTGCCCAGTTTTCTGGCTTGCCTGTCTTGACTCCCAACCATCCCCTACAATAAACATAAACATTATTAGCAAAACCCGTTGTATCACTTACAACTGCAACAGGGTCGTTGCTCCGCGTGGCCGCGAGACTAAAACTCTCCACGTGGGTGTTTCTCTCCAGTGCCTTGGCAAATTCTTTCAACGTCGGAATTGGAATGTTCTTGAATTAAAACCAAAAAAAAAAATTATTACGAATACTTTGTAATCATTATTTACTCACATATGTACACCACTATCCTATATATGTGCCCAGCCAAGCGTTGCTGTGGCTTATGGGAATCATTTGTTGGCCAGGTGAAATAGCAGATAATAGCCTTGCAGTCACAAAGCCTGGCTGTTTTCTGGAGTAGCTGGAGCTTTTTGTTGTATGAACATAGAGGCATGGATGAGGGGTTGTGTTGCCAAGTTTAGTGTTTCTGGGATGTGTAGTTTTGTTGTTTTGTCCTAGGCCGAAATTTCATTACCCTTTTATATATATAGATAGCAGTGAATAGCTTTGCAGCCTCTAAGCCTGGCCATTTTCTGGAGTAGCTGGAGCTGTTTGTTGTATGAACATAGAGGCACGGATGAGGGGTTGTGCTGCCAAGTTTAGTGTTTCTGGGATGTGTAGTTTTGTTGTTTTGTCCTAGGCCGAAATGTCACTACCCTTTTATATATATAGATTTCAGGTTAGCATAACCCAATGTTTACTGGAACCAACTGCAATTGCTCTGGATAGGTTTTTCCCCTTGAAAGTTACCTTTATGTTGTTCAAGTTAACGTCGACGAGCCGAGGATCGTTCTCTTTAATCCTCTGCAAGCTCTGCTCCACGTTTGTTGGATTTGGAGGCTCATCAAAGACAGGAACCATCTTTTCACCTTTGACTACGTCTGAAGTAAGAAATAAAGAAGACGATTCACACAAAGTTGTTTCTTATTTAACACTGAATGATATATGGGTTCTTGGAACCATTTTTGGCCATTAGTAGATTTTCCTGTCATAAAAATATGCCAGCTATAGTATCTTCTACAACAAGACTCTGGAATCTATGGCCCTTAAAATGTTAGACAACAACCTCCATCATCTTTGACCATTGGGGATGATGGGAAGTGAAGCCCAACAATATCGAGAAGGCTACAGAGTTTCTGGCCCAGTTCTGCAAGTGTTCATGCAGAGACGTCCATCCTATGGAAATAAATACTATATATACGCGACTATAAGCCGACCCGAATATAAGCCGAAGCACCTAATTTTACCACAAAAACTGGGAAAACATTGACTCCAGTATAAGCTGAGGGTGGTAAATTTCAGAAATAAAAATAAATACCAATAAAATTACATTAATTGTGGCATCAGTAGGTTAAATGTTTTTGAATATTTACATAAAGCTCAAATTTAAGATAAGACTGTCCAACTCCGATCAAATCATTATTCTCATCTTCTTCAATGTAAATGGGCTTATGTATCCTTTTAATAATAATAGAGTAAAGTAATGCATGTAATAATGACAATAATAAATACAGGAAAATAATACAAGTACAGTAGAGTCTCACTTATCCAACACTCGCTTATCCAACGTTCTGGATTATCCAACGCATTTTTGTAGTCAATGTTTTCAATATATCGTGATATTTTGGTGCTAAATTCCTAAATACAGTAATTTCTACATAGCATTACTGCGCATTGAACTACTTTTTCTGTCAAATTTGTTGTATAACATGATGTTTTGGTGCTTAATTTGTAAAATCATAACCTCATTTGATGTTTAATAGGCTTTTCCTTAATGCCTCCTTATTATCCAACATATTCGCATATCCAACATTCTGCCGGCCCGTTTGTGTTGGATAAGTGAGATTCTACTGTAATAATAATAGAGTAAAATAATAAATGCAATAAAAATAATAAGATCAGAGTGAAATAATAAATGTATTATTATTAATAATAAAAATTAGAGTAAAATAAATGTAATAGTAGCAACAATAATAGAGAAAAATAATAAATGTAATAATACCAGTAATAATAGAGAAAAATAATAAATGTACCATATATTCTCGAGTATAAGCTGACCCAAATATAAGCCAACCAGGACCCTTACCCGAGTATAAGCCGAGGGGGGCTTTTTCAGTCTTAAAAAAAGGGCTGAAAAACTAGACTTATACTCGAGTATATACAGTATATTAAAACCTACCAAGATAACCATTTATTTATTTATTTACTACATTTATATGCCGCCTTTCTCACCCCAAAGGGGACTCAGAGCGGCTTACAAATTCCATTCACATACAATACATTATATTATTAGCATAGTACAATACTAGTATTACATTACTATATTGTACTATATCATTACATTGTAATATTATTAGTAATATTACATTTAATATATAATATACTAGCTGTGCCCGGCCACGCGTTGCTGTGGCAAAGTGGTGGTGGTATTGGTTAAAAATTGTTGTGTAATTTTTATTTGACGTTATTTGTATTTTTTTTAATAAATTTTATTGTAAGTTATCTTTTTATTATATTTTATTAATTTCTTGTATTATTTTTAGTTATTTTGTTATAGTATTTTATTGTATTGATTTTTTTAGTGTTTTTAATTATTTTTTAGTGTTTTTAATTATTTTTTATTGGGTTGCTAGGAGACCAAGTTGGAGGAGCTTAGCCTTCTAACTGGCAGCAATTGGATAAAAGCAATTATTCCCCTCTCTCTCTAATTAGGACTTTCTTTTTCTTTTCTTTTTTGTGGTATCAACCTAGAGCCGTGGATGATGGGTTGTGTTGTCAAATTTTGAGGTTGGGGGGCCTGTAGTTTTGTTGTTTTGTGGGTCGCTGTGATGCCATCACTCTTTTATATATATAGATAATTAATATTATTAAATTGTATTATTTTCAGTATTATATTGTAATACATTACAATTGTAACACACTTAATCTTCCATGGTGAAGTTATCTAAACAAACATCAACGTTGCATTCTTGCTATGTGACTTTAAGTTGATTCTAACCTATGGCAACATTAAAATAGGATTTTCTGGGCAAGATGTTTCTAGATGAGGTTTGCCGCAAGGCTTCTCTCTTGTTCAAGGAAGGCTCTCCCCCCAATGTAACCCACCGGTGTTTCTTTTAGGCCTCTTTTAGGCGAATACTCACTTGAGAAACCTTCATTGCTGACTCCGTTGCTGCTTCCCACAATATCGCAGAACTGAGAGTTGCTTATCAAGTTGTGCATTCCAAGGATAGCTATCGAGAGAAAGAAAGCAGGGGGAAATCAGTTACCTTTTCCAATGCACCGCTTCGATAAGACATAAAATTTTATCAGCTACGAAAGCTATAGTAGTCCTTATGATCCACATTTCTACCTCACCTGTATTCCCAATAAAATTAATTCAGGCTCCAAATGCATCTTTGAATGAAAAATTTCTTGAAGCATTTTTTTGTACCTTGACCCAGAATTTATTTTTTATTTTTTTGCTTTTTTTACTGGGCCACCACATGTGGAAGAAAGTTCCTTCCTGTTCTTTGCATTTCTCAGTTGCGAGCCCAACCGTCGCACACCACCAACCTGCCAGGTCGCAAAGTTCGGTGTCAGTCGCGCTTGTCAACGCTTCCTCCAATTCCGGATCAAGAGTCACTTTTTCTTCCATGTACGTCTGTACTGGCTTCTGTTTGGGGATGAAGACTTTCCCTGTTTAACAAAACAAACAAGGGAAGAGGAGAAACATTTTAATAAGTTACTTGTGACATCACAATATTTGGGTTTCTCAAGAGGGAAATGAAAGTTAGTTACTGCAATTGAATTCTCCTTTTTATAGTACAGTAGAGTCTCACTTATCCAAGCTAAATGGGCCAGCAGAAGCTTGGATAAGCGAATATCTTGGATAATAAGGAGGGATTAAGGAAAAGCCTATTAAACATCCAATTAGGTTATGATTTTACAAATTAAGCACCAAAACATCATGTTATACAACAAATTTGACAGAAAAAGTAGTTCAACACGCAGTAATGTTATGTTGTAATTACTGTATTTACAAATTTAGCACCAAAATATCATGATATATTGAAAACATTGAACACAAAAATGGCTTGGATTATCCAGAGGCATGGATAAGCGAGGCTTGGATTAGCGAGACTCTACTGTACTTTTATTTACTTCATTAGATTTTAATCATGCACTTTGCACCACTGCCCAGCCTTTTATTATCTTGTTCTTATTTGGTGGTTCTACTTACCATTATATTGCTGTAAATTGTTGATTTGACCTGTGTTAATGATGTTTTTATTGTGAATGTATTTTTGTTTATTGTGGAAATTGAGGCTTGGCCCCATGTTAGCTACCCCGAGTCCCCACGGGGAGATAGAGGCGAGGTATAAAAATAAAGTTATTATTAATGTTGTTGTTGTTATTATTATTACAGTAGAGTCTCACTTATCCAAGCCTCGCTTATCCAAGCCTCTGGATAATCCAAGCCATTTTGGTAGTCAATGTTTTCAATATATCGTGATATTTTGGTGTTAAATTCGTAAATACAGTAATTACAATATAACATTACTGCGTATTGAACTACTTTTTCTATCAAATTTATTGTAGAACATGAAGTTTTGGTGCTTAATTTGTAAAATCATAACCTAATTTGATGTTTAATAGGCTTTTCCTTAATCCCTCCTTATTATCCAAGATATTCGCTTATCCAAGCTTCTGCCGGCCCGTTTAGCTTGGATAAGTGAGACTCTACTGTACTTTTATTTACTTCATTAGATTTTAATCATGCACTTTGCACCACTGCCCAGCCTTTTATTATCTTGTTCTTATTCGGTGGTTCTACTTACCGTTATATTGCTGTAAATTGTTGGTTTGACCTGTGTTACTGATGTTTTTATTGTGAATGTATTTTTGTTTATTGTGGAAATTGAGGCTTGGCCCCATGTTAGCCACCTCGAGTCCCCACGGGGAGATGGAGGCGGGGTATAAAAATAAAATTATTAATGTTGTTGTTGTTGTTATTTTATTATGACATAGCAAACAAGATAGATATGCTGGATTTCCTATCACAAAATCACAAGTCGAACACTTCCCAAGTGTCTAGGACTGTGTGATGTATCTTCGGATGATGCGCGCAGATCCCAGTAGGGTGGCCTTTTGCAGTTGGCAGATCGTAATTTTGTCAATGTCTATTGTTTCCAAATGCCGCCTGAGATCTTTTGGCACGGCACCCAGTGTGCCCATCACTACCGGGACCGCCTGCACTGGTTTCTGCCAGAGTCTTTGAAGTTCAATCTTGAGGTCCTGATAGCGGCTGAGTTTTTCCTGTTGTTTTTCGTCAATGCGACTGTCACCTGGGATGGCAACATCCATGATCCAAACCTTTTTCTTTTCCACAACTGTGATGTCTGGTGTGTTGTGCTCCAGAACTTTGTCAGTCTGGATTCGGAAGTCCCACAGTATCTTTGCGTGCTCATTTTCCAATACTTTTGCAGGTTTGTGATCCCACCAGTTCTTTGCTGCTGGAAGGTGGTACTTGAGGCATAAGTTCCAATGAATCATTTGGGCCACATAGTTGTGCCTCTGTTTGTAGTCTGTCTGTGCGATTTTCTTACAGCAGCTGAGGATATGATCAATGGTTTCGTCGGTTTCCTTGCACAGTCTGCATTTTGGGTCATCAGCTGATTTTTCGATCTTGGCTTTAATTGCCTTTGTTCTGATGGCTTGCTCCTGGGCTGCAAGGATCAGGCCTTCTGTCTCCTTCTTCAGGGTCCCATTCATGAGCCAGAGCCAGGTCTTCTCCTTATCAGCTTTTCCTTCAATTTTGTCTGCTCTTATTAATATTGCATTTATTATTTTACTCTATTTATTATTACTGTACTTGTATTATTTTCTTCTTCTTCTTCTTCTTCTTCTTATTATTATTATTATTATTATTATTATCTGTATTATTTTATCCTATTATTATTATTAAAAGGATACATAAGCACACTTACATTGAAGAAGACGAGAATAATGATTTGATCAGAGTTGGACAGAAATTTACCACCCTCGGCTTATTCTAGAGTCAATGTTTTCCCAGTTTTTTTTTTTTGGTAAAATTAGGTGCCTCGGCTTATATCCGGGTCGGCTTATACTCGAGTATATATGGTAATATGCTGTGTCCAGGTTGGGCCATCAAGTGCTCTGCTATGGCTGACTTCTCTGGTTGGATTAGTCTGCAGTGCCTTTGAGTCCCAAATAAATAAATAAACCAAATGAAATGGCTCTATCTAGCATGTTGTGGCATTGCAACTGCCAGCAAAGTCAGCACAGCTCAAGGCGACGGATGCTGTGAGATGAAGCCCAACAACATCTGGAGGGCCCCATGATTCGCACCCTCGGCCCCAGGGACCTTCCCAAGGAGGCCAAGAGAAGCCGGCCTTGCCAACTGAGCAGGAAAGGCAACCCCATGACCCCTTTGGTGCTCAAGCTGCCCTGCTCTCTGGCCTCCAGCAGACAATGATGTTAACATGCCATGTTGATATTCACAGGGCACCCACAAAGCTTCTATTGTTTATTTTTCTAATGTAATTTACATTTTAAATGTCATTCCATGAAAGGAAGCCAGCGAGGTCAGGCTTTCCCCTTGGGCAACAGTGGACCATTGTTATGTTTATCAACAAATGGTACAGAATGAGACTTTCAAGTTACGGCAGCTGATTTCGAAGTGTATTTGTTTGGTCCCTTTTGGGAAAGTACTGTTCATACATCGCATGGGTGTGGATGGGTGAGAGCAGAGGACATCCCAGCCTAGAAGTACAGTAGAGTCTCACTTATCCAACATAAACGGGTCTGCAGAACGTTGGATAAGTGAATATGTTGGATAATAAGGAGGCATTAAGGAAAAGCCTATTAAACATCAAATTAGGTTATGATTTTACAAATTAAGCACCAAAATATCATGTTATACAACAAATTTGACAGAAAAAGTAGTTCAATATGCAGCAATGCTATGTAGTAATTACTGTATTTGCGAATTTAGCACCAAAATATCACGATATATTGAAAACATTGACTACAAAAATGCGTTGGATAATCCAGAATGTTGGATAAGTGAGACTCTACTGTAGCACTTTAATCCCTTCCTACCTTACCTTATCCCATATTATCCCAATTGACTCTCTGACACTTGTTTATGCACTTTATCAAAGCTTTGGATATTGCGTTTTATATGCCCGACCCCTTTTATCTCCAATGGCAGATGCTGTATTATTACTCATTTGTTCTGACTGTATGTGTTTTATTGTATTTTTAAAATGTTTAAATTGTTTATTTTATTTCATATACAGTAGCGTCTCACTTATCCAACACTCGCTTATCCAACATTCTGGATTATCCAACGCATTTTCGTAGTCAATGCTTTCAATACATCGTGATATTTTGGTGCTAAATTCGTAAATACAGTAATTACTACATAGCATTACTGCGTATTGAACTACTTTTTATGTCAAATTTGTTGTATAACATGATGTTTTGGTGCTTAATTTGTAAAATCATAACCTCATTTGATGTTTAATAGGCTTCTCTTTAATCTTTCCTTATTATCCAACATATTTGCTTATCCAATGTTCTGCCGGCCCCTTTTATGTTGGATAAGTGAGACTCTACTGTACTGTTTTTGTTTTGATATTCATTGTAATTGATTTATTCTGTTTTGTTTTGGGCATCGCCCCATGTTAGCCGCCCCGAGTCCCTTTGGGGAGATGGTGGCGGGATAATAATAATAATAATAATAATAATAATAATAAAACTTTATTTATACCCCGCCACCATCTCCCCAACGGGGACTCGGGGCGGCTAACATGGGGCCATGCCCAGAGCAGTACAATATAATAAAATATAAAAACAACATATCATAACACAATTAAAACAATACAATAAATAATAATATACATTATTATAAATAAATAATGTAGAAAAATAATAAATAATAGAAAAATAAAGTATTATTATTATATATTATTATTAGAAGTAATGTTGTGCAGGTAGAATGACAGAATAATAATTATTATAATATTATAGAAAAATATTGGAGCCCCTGGTGGCACTGTGGAACATGCTGATCGAAAGGTCGGCGGTTCGAATCCAGGGAGCGGGGTGAGCTCCTGCTGTTAGCTCCAGCTTCTGCCAACCGAGCAGTTCGAAAACATGCAAACGTGAGTAGATCAATAGGTACTGCTCTGGCAGGAAGGTGATGGCGCCCCATGCAGTCATGCCATCCACGTGACCTTGGAGGTGTCTATGGACAACGCCGGCTCTTCGGCTTAGAAATGGAGATGAGCTCCAACCCCCAGTCGGACACGACTAGACTTAATGTCAGAATAAATCCTTTACCTTTTAGAGCTGGAAGAGACCACATGGGCCATCTAGTCCAACCCTATGCCATGCAGGAAAAACACAATCAAAGTACCCCCAACAGATAGCCATCCAGTCTCTTTTTAAAAGCCTCCAAGGAAGATGCCTCCACCGGACTCTGAGGCAGAAAGTTCCACTGGTGAACATCTCTAACAGTCTTCCTAATGTTCAGGTGGAATCTCCTTACCTGTCATTTGAACCCATGTAGGACAAAAGGAAGGGAATATAGTATGTTTACACAAAGAGCCTTATTCAGGAGGAATTACCTTTCTTTTCTCCTGTGTAGGGGACATAATCTTCCACGTCTTTCAGCTCCAGTGCTTGCTTTTCCAAGAAGGAAAGGAGTTTCTCCCTGTTAAAAGGAGCAGAGGGTTTTTTGGAAGTTTGGTCCTTTTGCCGGAATCCTGCAGGCAACAGCGCATTCTGCAAAACAAGATGGGCTTGTTAGATTGCCTTGCACAGAGATGCACTTTCCGGATTAGTCCCACGGAAAGCTACGGAAGTTGTCAACACTCAAAGACATTCCTACCATTAATAAAATTACCCATGAAATAAAACAAAAGGCCAATGGAAATAAGCCTGATGGTTCCATGTGTTCTTACAGTTACAGGTTGCACACACTAGTCCTATCCTAAAGAGAAGTATTACCGTACATACTCATGTATACACTGACTTCATATATAAGTTGAGGGCAGGTTTTAGTGCCAAAATTATGGATTTTGATATGACCCGTGGAGATGTTTTTCCACAGAGAGTGAATGGGGTGGTGCACGCTTGTAAATAATCAAAACTGAGTTGCTGAGAGTATTCTGGGCTGTATGGCCATGTTCCAGAAGCATGCTCTCCTGATGTTTTGCCCACATCTATGGTAGGCATCCTCAGAGGTTATGAGGTCTGTTGGAAACTAGGCAAGTAGGGTTGATATATCTGTGGAAAGTCTGGGGTGGGGGAAAAACTCTTGTCTGTTTGAAGAAAGTGTGAATGTTGCGATTGGCTACCTTGATTAGCATTGAATAGCTAATCAAGGCTGCTTCCTGCCTGGGGGAATCCTTTGTTGGGAGGTGTTACCTGGCCCTGATTGTTTCCTGTCTGGAATGTCCCTGTTTTCTGAGTGTTGTTCTTTATTTACTGTCCTGATTTTACAGACCCTTGCTTTATCTTATACCCTGCCTCAAGCCTTGCAGTAAAGCAAGTCAGAAACACAATGGATTATAACTATTATTTTTATAGAACAGCAGATTATGGAACTTTTCAAGAGGACAGCGGGGCTTGTCCAGTTGACCTGATACACACCTCCGGGTCCAGATCATCCAAAACAGTTTCCAGCTGCTTCAGCTCTTCCTCTGACAACTTCCCCAGGATCTCATCTTCATCAAGGTCTTTATACTTGTCCAAGTCTTTCAGGAAGGGGAGTGCCATCACTCTAGAAGGATAGGAGCCAGCAGCTTGTCGAAATGTTCAGCAGGACTGGCCAAACAGCTTTTGTTTTCCACCAAAACTCTAGAAATGGGAGTGGAGAGGAAACAAAACAATTTTACACACCAACATGAGTGTTTATTTGCACTCCCAACTATCCAACCTTAAAGATAAATGCTTTCCAAGCCATGCTAAAAAGTCCAAGATGAGGCAGAGATCATTTCAAAATACAGGCTTCACAAAATCCTCAAAGCACCGGGACGCTTCCCAAGGACATGCTTTAAACTGCACGCATGTTAATATTTCATATTATTTTGATCCGTGGCAATGGATCCGTTTGTTTACTTGCAATAGTATTCCGTCACCCTCGGGTGCGTGAATGAATTTTGAGCACAGTATCCAAGGAAAGGAAGCACACAAAACAACAGTGAGACGTGGGCCTTTTATGAGGTTTGTTCATTTCACAGCAGGCACCCGCCCTTGAGTACGGACCGGCAGAAAGAAGTGACCCTAAGAACGGCACAGGTCACGTTCGCTGTTTCCTCTTTGAGTTAAATTCAGGTCACGTCTCAGATTCCTTTTCAACTCAAGTACCAACCTGCATGGCATACAAGAGTCTTGTATTCTTGAGCTGAGAGAGAGAACACACCAAAACTAACCTTCCTTTTTTGTGCCATTCTAGACCCCCAGATGTTATCTTATTCCAAGTGCGATTATGGCTTAGCTCAGTACACAATGAGTCAAACTCATGATACAAAACGCCTATTAGGTGTAATAGTTTAAGTCAGTGGTTCTCAACCTGGGGTCCCCAGATGTTTTTGGCCTTCAACTCCCAGAAATCCTAAAAGCTGGTAAACTGGCTGGGATTTCTGGAAGTTGTAAGCCAAAAACATCTGGGGACCCCAGGTTGAGAACCACTGGTTTAAGTGTTGGACTACAAATCTAAAATATCAAGATTTGGCTCAGGCTGTGGCGCAGGCTGGAGAGCAGCTGCAATGAATCACTGCAATGAATCACTCTGACCAGGAGGTCATGAGTTCGAGGCCCGCTCGGAGCCTAAGTTTGTCTGTCTTTGTTCTATGTTAAAAGGCATTGAATGTTTGCCTATATGTGTAATGTGATCCGCCCTGAGTCCCCTTCGGGGTGAGAAGGGCGGAACATAAATGCTGTAAATAAATAATAAATAAATAAATTTGAAACCCTGTTTGACCACAAAATCCATTGGTGGACTTTGAGTAAATCACACTTTTTCAGCTTCAAAGCCAACCCACTCTGAACAAATTTTGCCACAACGTTAGGTTCACTTTAGCATTGTCGTAAGTTGGAAGGGACTTGGAAGAACACACAACTACAACAGCAACAAATAATATGTTGTTGAAGGCTTTCATGGCCGGGATCACAGGGTTGTTGTATGTTTTCCGGCCAACAAAATAATATTTAATACAGTAGAGTCTCACTTATTCAACACTCGTTTATCCAAGCTTCTGGATAGCATTAATGTGTAATGAACTACTTTTTCTGTCAAATTTGTTGTATAACATGATGTTTTGGTGCTTAATTTGTAAAATCATAACCTCATTTGATGTTTAATAGGCTTTTCCTTAATCCCTCCTTATTATCCAAGATATTTGCTTATCCAAGCTTCTGCCAGCCCGTTTAGCTTGGATAAGTGAGACTCTACTGTAATAATAATAATAATGATAATATTTTGTACAAAATACAACACAATATTATTTTTGTACAAAATAATACTGCTTGTATCATAACTGGTTTTTACTTGCTGTTGAGCCTTCTCCGACTTATGGTGATAGTTTCGCCTTAGGATAAGTCAGAAATAACTGGAAGGCACACAACAACAAATGATTAAAATACCACGGGTGAATTTGGTGACCGGAGAAAGAAGGAGCTGCGTGTTTATTTACTCTGCAAAGCTTGCTAGAATCAGCTGTGCATACAGAAACTTTGACTGTCCCGCCGCCTTCATGCCCAAGATCACCTTCACAGCTGGAACGCAAAGAAGTTTCCATGAAGGCGACTGATGCTACAATCCAAGTAACGCAGACATGAGTCAGCAAGGAACACCAAATAATTTTCCGCTGACTTGCTTGCATTCCAATGTGGGATACTAATTTTGTATTATTAAAATACTCTCTTAATCCCCAGTTGATTTGCAACCAGAGCGCGGAGAGAGATGAAGTGCTTGAAAGTCATAAAACTAAGATGCTCAACTGACGGCTGGAGGAAGCCAGATGTGGGCCACCAAACCCATCTGGGAAAAGAAACTGACACTGTGGTAGGCCACTTACTCTGTATTCACAAAGGTGCATCTATACGGTGGAATTAATGCAGTTTGATACCACTTTAACTGGCATAGATAAAGGTTTCCCCTGACGTTAAGTCCAGTCATGTCTGACTCTGGGGGTTGGTGCTCATCTCCATTTCTAAGCTGAAGAGCCGGCGTTGTCCATAGACATCTCCAAGGTCATGTGGCCGGCATGACTGCATGGAGTGTCGTTACCTTCCCGCCGGAGCGGTACCTATTGATCTACTCACATTGGCATGTTTTCGAACTGCTAGGTTGGCATAGTTTAATGCTATACAAAGAGATATTGTGCATGATATTCATTCCAAGCTCAGCACACAATGCTTCCCAGAAGCAAAAGTCGGTAGTTGTCATGCAGAAGAATGTTTTCTCCAAGCGGTGGAAAATAAATATATTTCCAGTTCAGTAGACGGAAGCTGAACAGTTGTAGTTTGAACAAAACAACTTATTTGCATCGTATTTACAACGACGAGATGGATCTCAGGAAATCAGATCTCTGGAGCAGAGCTTTGCATGTAAATTTCCCAAGTTCAGTTCCTTTTTCTCTGTTCAAAGGGATCACAGGGAGCAAGTGATAAAGCCCAATATTCTGGGGAGCTGACACCAATGTAACAAATGATCCCCAAATTTAGTCTAAGTGTTTTGGACTTCAATTCCCAGAATCCTGAGCTTGGGCAATACAGTAATCGGGGTTTCTTGGTGCTGAAGTCCCAAACACCTGGAAGATCAGAGTTTGGGAAACATGGCTTAGTTTAGAGTTTAAACTTTAGAACATCAACCCTGTAAAGCAGGTCAGACTACGAGAATAAACTTGGCTCAATCCTACCCTCTAAACCAGAGTTTCACAAATTTGTAATATATATATGTATGTGTGTGTGTGTGTGTGTGTGTGTGTGTGTGTGTGTGTGTGTGTGTATATATATATATATATATATATAAGGGTAATGAAATTTCAGCCTAGGACAAAACAACAAAACTGCACATCCCAGAAACACTAAACTTGGCAGCACAACCCCTCATCCATGCCTCTGCGTTCATACAACAAAAAGAAAAGAAAAATAAAGTCCTAATTAGAGGGAGAGCAATAATTGTTTTTATTCCAATTGCTGCCAGTTAGAAGGCTAAGCTCCGCCCACTTGGTCTCCTAGCAACCCACTCAGCCCAGGGGACAGGCAGAGTTAGGCCTCACTTAGGCCTCTTGCACACTGCCTATAAAATACAGATTATCTGATTTTAACTGGATTATATGGCAGTGTAGACTCAAGGCCCTTCCACACAGCTATATAACCCATTAATAATCTTATATTATCTGCTTTGAACTGGATTAGCTTGACTCCACACTGCCATATAATCCACTTCAGTGTGCAGTCGGACACAACTGGACGTAATGTCAGGAGAAAACCTTTACCCTTTACCTTAACTACCACCAATTCCTCAATACTTTATTTCCCATAACACCATACTTAGCCACAGCAACGCGTGGCTGGGCACAGCTAGTGTGTGTATGTATGTATGTGTGTGTGTGTGTGTGTGTGTGTGTATATATATATAGAGACAGACAGTTGTAGTTTGCATGCAGGAGGGACACGGAAACTTAAAAATTATTTCTAGGATTCCTCCAGGTTAAAGAAGCTGATCTAAACCACTATACTAAACTTGTTGACCAGAATATATTTTCTTTGCTTGACTTATTGCCTTACGCAACCACAATAAATAATTCCTTACGCAACCACAATAAATAACATACATGTAGCACTTCACTCCTCTCCAAGTACAGGAAAAAATGCTGTCGTGTCCACATCCTTCACTGCCAAGCCTAAAGCCGCTACTCACTCAAGTCCACATGATGACCTCAGACGGAGAAACTGTTTGAACTCCAGTGTTTACTTTAAAGGAAGTGGCTAATGACTTGATCTCTGCATGTGTAACCTTTGGCTAGCAGATTCTTTCAACTCAGAGACATGGGAGATTTCATTTTAGGAATCATGCCCTATACAACTTGGCAAGTTTTTTAGTGTTTACAAAGCATGTGGCCCTGTTAGCTTTCAAACAGGATGCCAGATGCATAAAGAATGAGATAGCAGAATATCGCTAGGGTTTTGCTCAGAAGATTACAATAATATTCGGACTGCAAGTGGTGTCCGACTGCATTAAATCTACCATGTATTTATTTTATTTATTTATTATTTATTACAATATTTATATCCCGCCCTTCTCACCCAACAGGGGACTCAGGGCGGCTTACAATAAAACAGACATATAAAAACAGTACAATACACTATAAATCAGTTAAAAAATTAACTTACATATAACATTCATAAAATGCATTTATAAAATATAGATAGGCGTGTAGATGCACCCTTGCTCCTGGGAAGCTATAGCTGCCCATTTCTTCCTTGGACAGGGGTCTAGATTAGATGACCTTCCCACTCTGCTGATTCTAATACCAAGAGTGTGTCTGCATGTGAACTTCAGCATCTTCCTTGGATATAATGGAGCCATATTTGGAAACATGCATGACAAGCTGTTTATTAGCAACTGCTCCCGAGGGGCCACTCAATCCATTTGCTGCTCCCTAAGACAACGCTCTGATGTATTACTGATGGAGGCGATTGCACTTTGGGGAGAAGGTTTCCTTTCCTGTAATAAATTTGCCATTAAGTGTTGGGGCATAAAAGGTGGGAGGGAAGTAAAGCAACTTCCCAATGCTCTACATATAAAATGATGAGCATATCCCGGAAGCCCCTTCATACATTTGGGCTAAAACCATCAGAAACTCTTGATTCTCACCAACCACTACCTATATTCCTAGAGTGAAACTGAGCAACCACTTGGTTGGTTGTTTACATTAGACCAGGGGTCCTCAAACTTTTTAAGTGGAGGGCTGATTCACAGTCCCTCAGACTGTTGGAGGGACGGATTGTTATTGTTGTGTGCCTTCAAGTCATTTCAGACTTAGGTCAAGCCTACGCCTAAAGTTTAGGACAGAGGCCAGGTCAATGACCTTGGGGGGGCCTTAGTTTGGTGGCCCCGAATCTAGACGATCTCATAAGACCATAGGTAAGCAAAGAGACCTCCAAAGACCATCTAGATGGTCTCATAAGACCATCGGTAAGCAAAAGGACCCTCAAAGGCCATCTAGATGATCTCATAAGAACACCAGAAGACCATAGATAAGGAAAGGGACCCTCAAAGACCATCTAGATGGTTTCATAAGACCATAGGTGAGGAAAGAGACCTCCAAAGACCATCTAGATGGTCTCATAAGACCATCGGTAAGCAAAAGGACCCTCTAAGGCCATCTAGATGATCTCATCAGGCCATCAGAAGACCATAGATAAGGAAAGGGACCCTCAAAGACCATCTAGATGGTTTCATAAGACCATAGGTAAGGAAAGAGACCCTCAAAGACATCTAGATGATCTCATAAGACCATCGGTAAGGAAAGAGACCTCCAAAGACTAGGTAAACTTAGGTCAACCTTAAGTCTAAAGTTTAGGACAGGGGCCAGGTAAATGACCCTGGAGGGCCGCATCTGGCCCACGGGCCTTAGTTTGGGGACCCCTGCATTAGACCTTCTACATCATGGAGGGGCTCTTGGAATAGTCCCAGTGTTTTTCATGCTTTTCTAGAAGTAAAGGTTGAAAGGATGGTGCTGATCTTTCCAAGTGGGACACTCCACTGAGCAGTGATTCTCAATCTGGGGTCTCTAGATGTTTTTGGTCTACAACTCCTAGAAATCCCAGTCAGTTTACCAGCTGTTAGGATTTCTGGAAGTTGAAGGCCACAAACATCTGGGGACCCAAAGGTTGAGAACCACTGTTGAGGAAGCAAAGAGATCCCACACGTGGTCTGCAGATAAACAGACTGGCAGAGTAGATATTGAATTGTATCTTGGAGTTAGGCTCTAATCCTGTGATTCTCAGTCAGATGTTTTGGACTTCCATCTCCCAGAATACCTGGCGATGTGGCCAAATTGGCTGGGGTTTTCTGGAAGTTGAAGCCTCAATCTTCTGGAGGATGAATGTTTGAGAAATACTGTTCTAATTGACACTTGGAAGATTTTGAGAGCAAGAACCCAATGAAGTAGATGATAATAATAATAATAATAATAATAATAATAATAATAATAATAATAATAATAATAATAATAACTTTATTTTTATACCCCGCCCCATCTCCCCAAAGGGACTCGGGGTGGCTTACATGGGGCCTTGCCTGATACAACAATATAATAGCAACAATAAAACACTAAAACAAATATCCCAACAATAAAAACATCAGCATCAATAAGCCACTGAGGCATAGTTCCAGGACGCCCATGGACACCAAAATCCAAAGATGTTTGTCCTATCACTGGCCAAGACACATTGTAGTGCTTCAAATGTTACAATCTGTTTCTGGAGGTATTTAACCTGCCGATTCCAAAAATGGCACCGGTTTCCCCCTATCTGCTCTAGTTTTTGAGATACAGAAAGTATGCCATCTACCAATCAGCATCTGCTTGCCTACAGAAAACCATGATAAGCATATCTAAGAAACTAGAGCTGTTGCGGTCGACCCAATGAAATTTTCTGAATCAATGACACAAATAACAAGCCTAAAAACCAAGACACCAAGATTTTAAATATATATACAATGCCATAGTAAAATGATTTCTCTTATATAAAATAGCAAAATCAAGGTTGGCTTTTTGGAACTCTCATTTTTTTTCAAGCTATGGATGGTTGAATCTGCAAACATGGAACATGGACATCACATACAGTAGAGTCTCACTTATCCAACACTCGCTTATCCAAGCTTCTGGATTATCCAAACCATTTTTGTAGTCAATGTTTTCAATATATCGTGATATTTTGGTGCTAAATTCGTAAATACAGTAATCACAACATAACTTTACTGTGTATTGAACTACTTTTTCTGTCAAATTTGTTGTGTAACATGATATTTTGGTGCTTAATTTGTAAAATCATAACCTAATTTGATGTTTAATAGGCTTTTCCTTAACCCCTTCTTATTATACAAGATATTCGCTTATCCCAACTTCTGCCAGCCCGTTTAGCTTGGATAAGTGAGATTCTACTGTACCTATCTCTGGGATGTTGTATGTTTTCCGGGCTGTATGGCCATGTTCCAGAAGTATTCTCTCCTGATGTTTCACCCACATCATGGCAGGCATCTTCAGAGGTTGTGAGGTATGGTTGTGAGGTATACCTCACAACCTCTGAGGATGCCTGCCATAGATGTGGGCGAAACGTCAGGAGAGAATACTTCTGGAACATCCGGAAACCGTACAACAGCCCTGTGATCCTGGCCATAAAAGCCTTTGACAACACATACTTATCTCTCTTCAAACAGGTTTTGCCTCCACAATTTGGTATCCCTAGAATTTTTCTAATGTAAAGTGTTTCCATATTTTGTTGTTTTGCTGCCGCTGGAACATTCTGGTGATATTTTTTAAAAAAACTGTCCCAGAAGTCATTCCCATATAGCAGAGAAACAAAGCTTCCTACTTCAAGCACACCAATGTTCTCTCCCTCTTCTCGAGCATACTTCAATATGCGCCAATATCTTAAAAGGAAATGGCTTCCTGAAACTAATTATCGCAGCGCCGTGAGCTGCCAAGTTGCATATGCCTTTGCCAAGTTGCCATTGTGCGGCGTTCTCCCCCCATCCCCACTTCTCCGACATTGTGCAAATCTGTTTATAATCATAACAAGACCACAATCCTGGGGCTGGTGCCGACGGAACATTTACAACATGAGTGCAATTGATGGGATACATACAGAGAACATTGTTTTTTCAGCTTAGGTTTTGATGTGCTCATTATTTTGAGCCTCCTTGTTTTTGTGTTTTTGCTTCTCCAAAGGGATGCAGGCGGTATGTGACCATTCCCACCAACCAACGTACGCTAAATGGGTTCATTATTTTGTTCTCTCAGGAAGGAGGCAAGTGATCAAAAAACGATTGCAACAGCAAGGTCCTACTGTCCCTTCCAGTCAAGCTTCGCTTCCTCTCTGTGGGCATTTCTCACCGCATGAGAACTTTGTGTAGTTGCCTTCAGGCATTAAACTGGCTCTTTGGATTGCAAAGCATGCTGAGGTTGAACCGATCAAAAACCTCATGTGACTTTCCAATGCAAGAATGAACTTGCTGGGGAAGTCCATTGGATTACATGTAGACCTTCATCCAAGTAGTCATGCGTACAACAGGAGCTTCCACAGCCTTGGGCTTTCTTCTCTTTCCTTGCTTTCTAACCTAACCATTACATTTGGAGGACAAATGGCTACATAATGCGAGGACAAGGCAAAATTCGCCCAGACTAATTATACACAGATTTGGGGCAGATGCACTTTACAGTCATAAGCAGTCTTTTGAAAAATGCCTCTTTTGACACTGGACGTCCTGTTTTCAAATTCTCCACTTTGCTATCCTCTTGACTATATTTTCTGCATCTGAGGATAAACCATTTTCCAGAATGGTTTCATGCTTAATTTCTTTTTTATTCATTCAAATCAGATGTCAAGTCCAATATGGAGAGTTCATGGGAGGTAAGGTCCAAAACATACACCGGAAATCACATTATGGAGGGCCAGTCTATTCAACAATGCTTTACAGTGCTTTAAATATCATAGATGTTTGTTTCTAGCTACAAATGTCAGGGACTGAATCTTTTATTTTATGCATACTTTATTTATTTCTACCCCACTCTTCTCACTTCATGGGGGACTCAGAGTGGCTTATAAGTTTTGGCAAAAATTCAATGCCAGTGTTATACAATAAACACAAAACTCAATAACATGTAAATTACAATTAAAAACAAATTAAAACATGTAACCATTAGTTGCTCTATTTTTTCCTCCAGAAACACAACACACTTTGGAGTTTTCCCTCTATCAGAACAAGGAACAGACATATTTGTAAACAAACATCTGGCTTAGACAAAGGCAAGTTCAGGACTGCAAAAGAATAGTTCATTGGGCCTATGTCTACCAGAGTGAGACCATTGGATTTGCGGATTTATAGTTCAAATAAAAGAGTTTGTGGATACTATGGACTCCTAAAAAAGCAAATAGATGGGTCCAAGGGGAAATGAAGCCTGAACCTTTCCTAGAAGTCGAGATGACTAAACTGTACTTTGGGCATAGCATGAGAAGGCATGACTCACAAGCAATAATGCTTAGTAAAGCAGTAGGAAAAGAGGAGGACTGCACTACAGGTGGATAGACCAGATCAAAGAAGCCATGACTTGCAAGACAACGACAACAGGGTGACTTGGAGACCTCTTGTTCACAAGGTGGTCATAAGTCTAGCTTACAACAATGAATAAAAGTCCAGGCAACTTTTCTGAGCTCTTTCCAAACCCTTTGTCTCTTTTGCTCAGTGTTGCATCTATTGTCTCCTCAGGGATACACAAAACTAAGATCTCTGTCTTTCCCCTGCAAATCTAAAATCAGTTAATGTAGTATTGCCATGTTTTGAAATGAAATCTAGATAAAACATGTTAGCAAATGCATCCAAAACCTATGTATTCAGGGTCCTTGATCTCTAGCATGATTTTGGAGAATGTTATTAGAGGGGAGTAAGCACTGCTGTGACAGAGCTGGACGGGACTTTTGAGTTTGCTGATAATCCCCATAAACCAAACCTTGTTGCTCATACTTTAAAATAGAAAATGACCTCAGAGGCAAATTAAAGGGGCTAGTTTGGGCCAGAAAGCTAATACTGCACTGTGTTGTCTTGCTTGTGCCTTCTCCCCGTCATCCTCTGGATGAACCTGGACCAGAGGAGGGAGGATTTATCAGTTTTCTACCATGAATCAGGGGCCTGAAACTGGTCCAAAAGGGCTGCTTCAACCTTCCCTCCAGAGAATCCTTACTGACGGTTGTAGTTTCCGAAAGGGAACTCATTCAAGGGTGCTTATCTAGATACTCTGACAAGCCCCGACCCTTCTGGGCTTTAGAAAAGCTGTAAAGACATGGTTGTGCGCCCAAGCTTTTAATGACTAAACGTTTAATTCGACATGGTCTGAATTAAGGTTCAAGCATGAGGTTCTGTATGAATGGAACTAATTATATATGCTTTTAAGTTTTATAATGTATTTTAATAATTTTATCATTTAATTTGTATGTATTGTTTTGATTTATAATTGTGTTTTGGGCATTAAATTTTGCCAATTTCTGTGAGCCGCCCTGAGTCCCCTCGGGTGAGAAGGGCGGGGTACTAATGTTGTAAATAAATAAATACTTTTGATACCAAATGTTTCCATGACAACTTTTCAATTGTCATGAAAACATTTGCTATCAAAAGTATCTAGATAAGCACCCTTGAATGAGTTCTCTTTTGGGAATTACAACCCCCAGTACCCCCCAAAGGCAGCATGGTCAGTTGCTAGGACAGAATGATTTTTTTTTTCCATAGGGGAGAAAAGACAGGAACTTGGAAAAGTTACAGTAGAGTCTCACTTATCCAAGCCTCGCTTATCCAAGCCTCTGGATAATCCAAGCCTTTTTTGTAGTCAATGTTTTCAATATATCATGATATTTTGGTGCTAAAGTCATAAATACAGTATTTACAACATAACATTACTGCGTATTGAACTACTTTTTCTGTCAAATTTGTTGTATAACATGATGTTTTGGTGCTTCATTTGTAAAATCATAACCTAATTTGATGTTTAATAGGCTTTTCCTTAATCCCTCCTTATTATCCAAGATATTCGCTTATCCAAGCTTCTGCTGGCCCGTTTAGCTTGGATAAGTGAGACTCTACTGTACTTTTTTGAAATGCAACGCCAAAATCTTCTCTAGTGGGACAGTTGGAAACTTTTTCTGGACTACGTCTCTCAGAAGCGTAGTCAGCGGTCTTCAGTTTGGACTACAACTCCCTAGCTGGGGAGATTTTGGAAATGGTACTCTAATATCAGGAACGCATTGGGACACTATGTGGGCATAAACAGTGTTGTCAGGAGCGAAAAATAAGGGAATATGAAGGAGATTGAACATGCAGAGAATGGATAGATTTGTGTGTGTTCTCGGTGCAAGGAAAAGTGTAATCCGCAGCCTAGTGCAGTAAGTAGATTCCGATTTTTAAAAGTCATTTTCCGGAACACAGTTATGAATAGCCCTGCCTCCCCATCCTCTTCGTCCCCCATAAGTTCTTTTTTTTCAAGTGACACAATGGTTCTATTTTCCAGAGCTGTCCCAGTGAACCCTGCATCCTGGAGGCCAGCAATTCCCAAAGCCTGTGCTAGGAGATGCCCCAGTGTTGTGGAAACGTGTCGAGTGTGTACACATTTGCACAGCAAACAGCGCAGAGACCCAAGGGAGCTCTTGTCACTCAAGTGCTGCTCTAGAAGCAAACATACCTCTCTGATGTGGTTTATTTCCTGTTTCCACTCAGTTGGCAACCCACATGCCATAAAGCAACGGGGACACACCTAGGACATTACTACCCGTGCCATCTCAGGACTGGCATTCTTTTGCCATGATGCGTTGTTATAAATGACATACCTGTGTGGCCTTTAAGTCCCGTCAGTACAGAAACAACACACTGGAAATCGGAGAAACAAACAAACCAACCCAAGAGGGACACCTGGATTTGGGAGACTCAGCCTAATACATTAGTCCATTGGCTAAGAATTTAGGAATGTTTTGACTAAAAGGATAGCTTTTGGCATTCTTTAACTCTCCAAAAGGGTTTATGAAAGGATTGGCTGTCGTTATTTATTATTACGCTATGTAACAAAATTTGGAAAAAAAACAACAACCCAGAAAGTGTTATTTCCTGTATAATTGTTACTTTGAAAGTAGTTGTTACACTCCAGAAACTTTGTTTCTATGTTCGCCACAAACTATGTTGACTTGGTTGGGACTCCATGAGATAGATATTCATTAAAAAACTATAGCAAAATGTGCTGCAGGATGTTGCACCAAAACAAAGTTTGTGCAGTTTAATAAACTTTCATTACAACACAAATACATTAGCACAATATACACAGATTAAAACACAATAAGGTAATACAGTAGAGTCTCGCTTATCCAACATAAACGGGCCGGCAGAACGTTGGATAAGTGAATATGTTGGATAATAAGGAGGCATTAAGGAAAAGCCTATTAAACATCAAATTACAGTAGAGTCTCACTTATCCAACATAAACGGGCCGGCAGAATGTTGGATAAGCGAATATGTTGGATAATAAGGAGGTATTAAGGAAAAGCCTATTAAGCATCAAATTAGGTTATGATTTTACAAATTAAGCACCAAAACATCATGTTATACAACAAATTTGACAGAAAAAGTAGTTCAATACGCAGGAATGCTATGTAGTAATTACTGTATTTACGAATTTAGCACCAAAATATCACGATGTATTGAAAACATTGACTACAAAAATGTGTTGGATAATCCAGTATGTTGGATAAGCGAGTGTTGGATAAGTGAGACTCTATTGTATGTTGAATTGGTTGGGACACCATGAGACAGATATTCATTGAAAAACTATAGCAAAATGTGCTGCAGGATGTTGCAGTTTGTGCAGTTTAATAAACTTTCATTTCAACACAAATACATTAGCACAATATACACAGGTTAAAACACAATAAGGTAATAAAACAAAGTTAAAACAAAAGTTAATACAACAGTAATAATATCAATACAGTAAATTTCATAGGTGGGGGGGGAAGGACTGCAGCAGCAATATAAAGATAGAATCATTAGATTAAAATACAGTAGAGTCTCACTTATCCAACATAAACGGGCTGGCAGAACGTTGGATAAGTGAATATGTTGGATAATAAGGAGGCATTAAGGAAAAGCCTATTAAATATCAAATTAAGTTATGATTTTACAAATTAAGCACCAAAACATCATGTTAGACAACAAATTTGACAGAAAAAGTAGTTCAATACACAGTAATGCTATGTAGTAATTACTGTATTTATGAATTTAGCACCAAAATATTACGATGTTTTGAAAACATTGACTACAAAAATGCGTTGGATAATCCAGAACGTTGGATAAGCGAGTGTTGGATAAGTGAGACTCTACTGTACCCAGATAAGAGGGACCTAGTAAGTAAGTAAAAAGTAGGATAGGACTCTTATAAATCTGATTTGAGATTCTTTTAATGCCATCTATCCAAACTCAAGTTTTCCTAAAAAGTCCTTTAGCGGGACATCAAGCATTTCCCTTTGCGAGCTGCCCAACTGCTCAGCAAATGTGTTGTCGAAGGCTTTCATGGCCGGGATCATAGGGTTGTTGTATGGTTTCCAGGCTGTATGGCCATGGTCTAGAAGTATTCTCTCCTGACGTTTCACCCATATCTATGGCAGGCATCTGTGGATCTATGGCCCGGGCTGTGGCACAGGCGGGAGAGCAAGCCAGCTGCAATTAACTGCAATGAATCACTCTGACCAGGAGGTCATGAGTTCGAGGCCGCTCGGAGCCTATGTTTGTTTGTCTTTGTTCTATGTTAAAAGGCACTGAATGTTTGCCTATATGTGTAATGTGATCCGTCCTGAGTCCCCTTCGGGGTGAGAAAGAAGGGCGGAATATAAATGCTGTAAATAAATAAATAAATAAATAAAAAATGCCTGCCACAGATGTGGGCGAAACGTCAGGAGAGAATACTTCTGGAACATGGCCACACAGCCCGAAAGACATACAACAACCAAATGAAATGCAGTTTTCAGAGAGGAAGGAAGGGAGTTTCCCAGGGAGGAGGGGGGAGGGCTGGACCTGACTGACAAGTCAGAGGAGGAGGAAAGCCTCCAGGGCTGGCCGAGTGCATTTCCTGGGTGTGGATTCCTTTTTCACCCAGTTCCCAAAGAAAAAGTTGTAGGGAAAATAGGGAAGAGTAGGCAGAAGAAGAAGAAAAAACAACAACAACACAGGGTGCATCCATACTGTAGCATTAATGCATGGCTCAATGCTATGAAAACTACAGGTAAACACATACTTTTAGAAGGAAATCACCATCACCACCACCCCTTGATTGCAATGGATCTCACACAAATGTAATGTAGTTTGACACTCCTCTAACAGCAATGGCTCAGTTCTATGAAATCCTGGGAGTTGTAGTTTTGCAATGCCTCTAGTGTTCTCTGCCCCACCAAACTACCAATCCCAAGTTTCCACTGCACTGAGCTTTGGCGGTCAAAGTGCTACCAAAAGGCATTCCTTCCACAGTGTAGAAGCACCCTAATTGTGTAATTTACTCTTTTTGCATCACTTTAATGGGATTCCTGCAATGCAAGTCCTTTGTGACCCATTTCTGACACCAGTTTATCCAATCTAAACTCTTCCAAAAGTTGGCTAAAGCGATCCAAAGGTTCAGATCCACGGCCTTCTCAATTGTTCCCCCCAGGAAGGTACTCACCGGACCGCAAGGAGAACTCCCAGCCCCGCTGCCTGCCCAACCTTTCAGAAAGCAGCCAGGATCCTCTTGCAACCACCGCCCGCCCACTGCGCATGCGCACCCGCTTCCTCTGCGTGTCTACAGGCGTCAGGGCCCCGCTGCATTCTGGGAAGCGTAGTTCCTCCTGGGTTGCGTCTGCCGTGACTGCGCCTGCGCAAGAAAGAGAAGGTTTCAATGCAGAGTGGGGAAAAAATTCCAACCTGGTCAGAAATAATTTCACACACATACACACATATATGTGTGTGTGTGTGTGTATATATATATATATATATATATATATACATACATATACACACAAACACATACATGTATGTATCTATGTACAGTAGAGTCTCACTTATCCAACATAAACAGGCCGGCAGAACGTTGGATAAACGAATATGTTGGATAATAAGGAGAGATTAAGAAAAAGCCCATTAAACACCAAAATAGGTTATGATTTTACAAATTAAGCACCAAAACATCATGTTATACAACAAATTTGACAGAAAAAGTAGTTCATTACACATTAATGCTATGTAGTAATTACTGTATTTACGAATTTAGCACCAAAATATCACGATGTATTGAAAACATTGACTACAAAAATGCCTTGGATAATCCAGAAACTTGGATAAGCGAATGTTGGATAAGTGAGACTCTACTGTATATGAAATCATTTCCAACCCTGATATATACATACACGCACACACACATATATATCTCAAGGTTGGAAATGATTTCATATATATATTTATACATACATATACATGTATGTGGGAGATATATATATATATATATATATATATATATATATATATATATATGTATATAAGAGAGTGATGGCATCAGGGCAGCGGACAAAACAACAAAACTACAGGCCCCCCAAACCTCGAAATTTGACAACACAACCCATCATCCACAGCTCTAGGTTGATACAACAAAAAGAAAAGAAAAATAAAATCCTAATTAGAGGGAGAGGAATAATTGTTTTTATCCAATTTCTGCCAGTTACAAGGCTAAGTTCCGCCTACTTGGTCTCCTAGCAACCTACTCAGCCCAGGGGACAGGCACAAGAGTTTGGAGAGACCCCTAAGGGCCATCCAGCCCAACCCTTTCTACTATGCAGCAGGACACAATCCAAGCATTCACAACACATTGACAACGTATAAATACTATACAATACTACCCAGGGACATAGACCCCTCTACCATCACCACTTTCACTGTACACAAACAATCAAATGCATACTAAACATAAAGACAACCATACAACAGACATTCAATACCACCACTAACTCAACCATTTCTCACCAACACCACCAGACAACACCACAGCAACGTGTGGCCGGGCACAGCTAGTATATATATAAAATACATGCACACACACACTTAATAGCTTGTAATTCAGGATTTGTTTTTGCATTTCCCCCCAAAATTTATAGTCATCATAGCTTGTAATATAGAGCATTACAGTAGAGTCTCACTTATCCAAGCCTCGCTTATCCAAGCCTCTGGATTATCCAAGCCATTTTTGTAGTCAATATTTTCAATATATCGTGATATTTTGGTGCTAAATTCGTGAATACAGTAATTACAACTTAACATTACTGTGTACTGAGCTACTTTTTCTGTCAAATTTGTTGTATAACATGATGTTTTGGTGTTCAATTTGTAAAATCATAACCTATTTTGATGTTTAATAGGCTTTTCCTTAATCCCGCCTTATTATCCAAGATATTCGCTTATCCAAGCTTCTGCCGGCCCGTTTAGCTTGGATAAGTGAGACTCTACTGTATATGCAATCTCTTTCCAAACTGTATATAGTTTCAATAGTAATTTAGGAATTTATTTTGCTTTTTTTTTTTTTCAAAATGTATACTTATAGTCATCATACTTTATAATTCAGGAATAATTTTTTTTGCATTTCTCCCAAAATGCATATAATTCATATTTATTTTGTATTTTTTAAAATAAATATATACACCATCTATACCAGACATGGGCAAACTTGGGGCCTCCGGGTGTTTTGGACTACAACTCCCACCATTCCTAACAGCCTCAGGCCCTTTCCTTTTGCCCCTCAGCCGCTTAAGCGGCTGAGGGGCAAAAGGAAGGGGCCTGAGGCTGTTAGGAATGGTGGGAGTTGTAGTCCAAAACACCTGGAAGGCCCAAGTTTGCCCATGCCTGGTATAAACCAATGGTTCCCATACTTTGGTCCTCCAGCATACGTTTGCCATAGTGATGCTGGAAGACCTAGAAATTCCTAGAGGGAAGGAAAACAGCAATTCTTTAATTCATGGTTTTTCACTTTCAAGAGCATCCTCTGCCCCTAACCTCAATGAATGTGCAAGGCTGGCTGTTTAAAGGCGGTGAGAAATGCCAGAAAGCAAAGCTGAGTGCTGCTGGCCCGCTGCCCATGGCTCCAATGAAGAGAGGCTTTTGTCTCTCCCAGAGGAGCCTTGCCATTGTGCCGAGTGCCATTATCATTCTGCAAGGCTCCTTCAAGCACCAGGCTTCCCCAAATTTGCAATGAAGAGTTGCCAGAGGAAAAAGCCTCTTCTTCGAAGGACGTTTCCAGCTTCTGTAACCTTTAATTGAGCCGAAGACAGGCATTACAAATGTAGAAACTGATGGAAAAAGAGAAAATAGTTTAAGCTTTTGGAAAAGACGTGTCTCTACCTGTAGCAATGTTTCTCTGTTTAATAATAATAATAACAAAACATTGCATGGAAAGTTCCTTGACAAAATTGAAAGAAAAGCTGATAAGGAGAAGACCTGGCTCTGGCTCATGAATGGGACCCTGAAGAAGGAGACAGAAGGCCTGATCCTTGCAGCCCAGGAGCAAGCCATCAGGACAAAGGCAATTCAGGCCAAGATCGAAAAATCAGCTGATGACCCAAAATTCAGACTGTGCAAGGAAACCGACGAAACCATTGATCACAACCTCAGCTGCTGTAAGAAAATCGCACAGACAGACTACAAACAGAGGCACAACCATGTGGCCCAAATGATCCATTGGAACTTATGCCTCAAGTACCACCTCCCAGCAGTAAAGAACTGGTGGGATCACAAACCTGCAAAAATATTGGAAAATGAGCACGCAAAGATACTGTGGGACTTCCGAATCCAGACTGACAAAGTTCTGGAACACAACACACCAGACATCACAGTTGTGGAAAAGAAAAAGGTGTGGATCATTGATGTTGCCATCCCAGGTGACAGTCGCACTGATGAAAAACAACAGGAAAAACTCCGCCGCTATCAGGACCTCAAGATCGAACTTCAAAGACTCTGGCAGAAACCAGTGCAGGTGGTCCCGGTGGTGATGGGCACACTGGGTGCCATGCCAAAAGATCTCAGCCGGCATTTGGAAACAACAGACATTAACAAAATTACGATCTGCCAACTGCAAAAGGCCACCCTACTGGGATCTGCGCGGATCATCCGAAAATACATCACACAGTCCTAGACACTTGGGAAGTGTTCGACTTGTGATTTTGTGATACGAAATCCAGCATGTCTATCTTGTTTGCTGTGTCATACAATATTGTTTTGTCAATAATAACAATGCCCATCACCACCAGAACCACCTGCACTGGTTTCTGCCAGAGTCTTTGAAGTTCAATCTTGAGGTCCTGAGAGCGGCTGAGTTTTTCCTGTTGTTTTTCCTCAATGCGACTGTCACCTGGGATGGCAACATCAATGATCCAAATCTTTTTCTTTTCCACAACTGTGATGTCTGGTGTGTTGTGTTCCAGAACTTTGTCAGTCTGGATTCGGAAGTCCCACAGTATCTTTGCGTGCTCATTTTCCACAACCTTTGCAAGTTTGTGATCCCACCAGTTCTTTGCTGCTGTGGTACTTGAGGCATAAGTTCCAATGAATCATTTGGGCCACATAGTTGTGCCTCTGTTTGTAGTCTGTCTGTGCAATTTTCTTACAGCAGCTGAGGATATGATCAATGGTTTCGTCAGCTTCCTTGGAGAGTCTGCATTTTGGGTCATCAGCTGATTTTTCGATCTTGGCCTTAATTGCCTTTGTTCTGATGGCTTGCTCCTGGGCTGCAAGGATCAGGCCTTCTGTCTCCTTCTTCAGGGTCCCATTCGTGAGCCAGAGCCAGGTCTTCTCCTTATCAGCTTTTCCTTCCATTTATTATTATTATTATTATTATTATTATTATTATTATTATTATTATTCATTGGATGAAGGTGAACTTCAACTCCTATAAATCCCTCCAAAGACAATGTGGGTTCTGTGTGCCAAGTGAGTTCCAAGTCCATCCTTGGTGGGGTTCAGAGTGCTCTCTGGCTGCAGGGTGAACCACAACTCCCATTCTGGTGAGTCAGTCCCCTCAGATCCCCTCCAGGATGCCTGCCTTTCGAAGCCAAAGAGGAACTACAACTCCCAGAGTGCTCAGCAACGCCTGGGAGGCTGCGCAGCCGCAGGGGCGAGGAGGGGAGCTGGCCAGAGACTGAGCAAGAGAGGGAAGAGAGAGAGGCGCTTTGCCTGTTGACAGTGAGCCCAGCCTGGGCTTGGGATCTGGATCTGTTTTGGAGAGATCAGGACAGAGGAGAGAGAGGTTGGAGAGACCCAGTTGCATCTTCCACTCCGAGGAAAGCAAGGACCAGGGTGAGTCGAAGGATGTTCCCATATTTTCTGGCTTTGGGATGCTCCTATGCATCCCTCTTAGAGGCTGGCTTTTGCAGCAAGGCGAGGAGCATCTTGAGCATCCCTTTTTCTTCCTTCCTTCCTTTCTCCCTTCCTATTTCTTCCTTCCTTCCTTGATGCTTAAGGATGCGCCAGGGACCCCGAAGCAGCCAAGCCGGGCGTGAGAAGATGCCTTTGAAATGCCTTCGCCCATCTTTGCATCAAATCCCTGCTTTTGCTGCATCCATCCCTAAGGAAAAACAAGGCTTGAGGCTTCCTAGGCGCGGCCTTGCTGGGTCCTTTTGCCCAAGGAAGATGGGATATTCATCCCCTGGATAGCTCCTCATTCACCACACCCAAGGTTTCTGCAGGGTTGGAAACAAAAACCCCAAGCAATTATTTTGGGGTTGTGCTAATTTGAGTCTCTTGGTCTTTCTTCTTTGGCAGGTGCTTTCCATGTGTCGCAAGGATTTTTTAAAAAAAGGTGCGGCATGTACATAGAATTAACTCCGAAAGCAGCTTTGGTGGCTTGCCTTGTTATTTTTCACTGTGTCGGATGAGATAGGATTGCCGTTCCTGCTCTGTTACAGTCGTCCCCTAATAAATAGGGTTTAAGTTGGGCATCGGGTGCACCTAGTGCACTCTATGGAGAAAATGAGTTCTTGATGGATGGGATGCTTACAATCAGATATAAATATATAATAGGGAGATTTTGTGGTCTATAGTTCATAATAGATGGGACTTTCAATCAAATAGAAATATGTAATAGGGGATGTTTGCGATTTATAGTTCTTGATGGATGGGGCACTTGCAATCAGATATAAATATATAATAGAGAGAGTTTGTGGTCTATAGTTCTTAATAGATGGGACTTTCAATCAAATAGAAATATGTAATAGGGGATGTTTGCGATTTATAGTTCTTGATGGATGGGATACTTGCAATCAGATATAAATATATAATAGGGAGAGTTTGTGGTCTATAGTTCTTAATAGATAGTAAAAAGGTAAAGGTTTCCCTAAGTCTAATTATGTCCGACTCTGGGGGTTGGTGCTCATCTCCATTTCTAAGCCAAAGAGCCGGCGTTGTCCATAGACACCTCCTAGGTCATGTGGCCGGCATGACTGCATGGAGCGCCATTACCTTCCCGCTGGAGCAATACCTATTGATCTACTCACATTTGCATGTTTTCGAACTGCTAGGTTGGCAGGAGCTGGAGCTAACGGTGGATGCTCAAGCCGCTTCCGGGATTTGAACCTGAGACCTTTCGGTCTGCAAGTTCAGCAGCTCAGCGCTTTAACGCACTACTTTCAATCAAATAGAAATATGTAATAGGGGGTGTTTGCGATTTATAGTTCTTGATGGATGGGACACTTGCAATCAGATACAAATATATAATAGGGAGATTTTGTGGTCTATAGTTCTTAATAGATGGGACTTTCAATCAAGTATAAATATAGAATAGGGGGTGTCTGCAATTTATAGTTCTTGATGGATGGGACACTTGCAATCAGATACAAATATATAATGGGGAGTGTGTTGTCGAAGGCTTTCATGGATGCAATCACTGGGTTGTTGTGAGTTTTCCAGGCCGTGTTCCAGAAGCATTCTTTCCTGACATTTCACCCACATCTATCTCACACATCCTCATATATTGTGAGGTGTGTTGGAAACTAGGCAAGTCCGGTTTACATATCTGTGGAATAATGTCCAGGGTAGGAGAAAGAACTCTTGTCTGTTTGAGGCAAGTGTGACTGTTGCAGTTGGCCACCTTGATTAGACTGAATAGCCTTGCAGTTTCAATGCCTAGCTGCTTCCCGCCTGGGGGAATCCTTTGTTGGGAGGTGTTAACTGTCCTTGATTGTTTCTTGTCTGGAATTCTTTTCTTCAGAGTGTTGTTCTTTATTTGCTGTCCTTGTAGCGAGGTTTTGTTCATTTTCATGATTTCCTCTTTTCTGTTGAAATTGTCCACATGCTTGTGGATTTCAATGGCTTCTCTGTGTTGTCTGACATGGTGGTTGTTAGAGTGGTCCACAATGTATATGTTCTCCTATAATATCCTGTGTCTAGGATGGTTTATCAGGTGCTCTGCTATGGCTGACTTCTCTGGTTGAATTAGTCTGTAATGCCTTTCGTGTCCTTTGATTTGTATCTGGGCAATGCTGCGTTGGGTGGTTCCTATGTAGGCTTGTCCACAGCTGCATGGTACATGGTAAACTCCTGCAGAGATGAGAGGATCCCTCTTGTCCTTTGCTGAATGTTGCATTTGTTGGATTTTCTTAGTGGGTCTGTAGATAGTTTGTAGGTTGTGTTTCCTCATCAGCTTCCCTCTGCGGTCAGTAGTTCCCTTGATGTCTGGTAAGAACACTTTTCCTTGGGTGGATCTTTGTCTACTTCCATCACTTGTTCTTGGCGAAGTGTTTGTGGTTTGTATTTCTTGATGGATGGGACACTTAGCAATCAAATACAAATATAAAAGGGTTTGAGTATCATACTTAGCATTTTAATATAAATACTTTGATTGATTAATAAAAGAGCTAAAAAGGACCCAGCTGATTGTCAATGCGATTCCAGCCCATCTGTGTTGCTGCCTCCTCCTCTCTGCCCCTCCCTAGCCATCCCCAGGAGATGACCCCGGTTTAATCCAGCTGTGGTTGTGTAATCGGGGAAGAGCAAGGGAGGTGCATGGGGCCAAATGTGGATGCCAAAAGAAGCATGCCAGAAGGAGGAGGGTTGGCTTCAAGCGTGGACTCACACACACACATGCTCTCAAAACAATCTCTTGCAGAATCCTGGACTCACACCACTTGGAAAGCGAGAAGCCCTTTGGAATTACTGACGA
This sequence comes from Anolis carolinensis, assembly GCF_035594765.1. Taxonomy (NCBI): domain Eukaryota; kingdom Metazoa; phylum Chordata; class Lepidosauria; order Squamata; family Anolidae; genus Anolis; species Anolis carolinensis. Next base: position 17,661,658 of record NW_026943822.1, on the reverse strand, counting down.
GGAAGTAATATCTAAGACCAAAGCAGAGCTGTTGATGATAGACAGGTCAAATTGGGGGCCATCTACACCAGGCATGGGCAAACTTTGGCCCTCCAGGTGTTTTGGACTTCAACTCCCACCATTCCTAACAGCCTATCGGCTGTTAGGAATGGTGGGAGTTGAAGTCCAAAACACCTGGAGGGCCAAAGTTTGCCTATGCTTGATCTGCAGTTTCAAAATAATATTGAAGGAAGTGGTTTCACCATGCAGATAATAACAAATCTTGGACCCATTTGCGGCACCAATGGTGGTTGCACAAGCCGTAGAGCACCAATGCACATTGAGAGCATCCTTTTGTACACTTTCATTGAGTTTGTTGTCTGGCTGCCGCAGTTTGAAGATAGTTCTGAACTGCATTAAATAGTCAGCGTAGATAGGGCCTCGTAGGTCTCTCACTCACAGGGTTGCCATCAGTCGAAATCAACTTGGTCAGAACAACAACAATCCCGTTATCCTGTGATACGTTTACTCTAGTGTTAAATGACTTTATGTACAACAATAACAATGCATTCTTGGGAGAAGCAAAACTACTAGTTCCACAATTCGTTATTTGCTGTCAGATTGAGTTTCATTTTATTAATACATGATGGATTGATTCAAGGAAGCCAGGGATCATGGCGTTATCCATTTGCTGTGATTCTATGATACAAGGCTGCTGTGTATACTAATATATAAGTCAACTCCATGTATAAATCGAGGGTAGGCTGTTAGGAATTGTGGAAGTCCAAAACACCTGGAGGGCCAAAGTTTGCCCATGTCTGGTCTAGACTAATACACTATCATTCAGGGTACTTGTTATTGTCTGTGTCTTCAAGTCATTTCTGATTTAGAAGGCTGAGAAATTATGACTCGCCCAAGATCAACCATTGGGTTTCCATGGCTGAGTGGAGATGTGCATCCCTTTCTTCCAGAGTCAAATAATAATAATAATAATTATTATTATTATTATTTTATTCTTATACCCCGCCCCATCTCCCCAAAGGGACTCGGGGCGGCTTACATGGGGCCAAACCCAGTCATCAACAGTATAAAACAAGCAATAAAACAAATCAAACAGAATAAAACAAGTTAAAAACACATACAATACATATTGATAAAATCATAAAATAAACCACTATACTACTATCACTCTTCCAAAGGGATGTGAATATATATATATATATATAAATGATCCATTCTGTTGTCAAAGGCTTTCATGGCCAGAATCACTGGGTTGCTGTTTGTTTTCCGGGCTGTATGGTTGCATTCCAGGCAGTCGTAAATACGGTCCTTTTGGCTGTAAGAAATTGTGGGATATGCTTCTGGAACATGCTGTTGGAACATAGCCATACAGCCCTGAAAACTCACGGCAACCCAGATCCATTGGGTTGTTTTAAGGCAGGGGTAGGAATCCTGACGCTGTCCAGATGCTGGAGTGCAATTTCCAGCCGTTCTGCAATATAAAGCACGTTGTAAGTTAACAGTCCAAGAGGCATATGATTCCCATGCATTTTAAGGACTATGCAATGATACAAACTGACCAAAAACAACCTTGTATTTCCATGGATTGTTATTTCCAAGACGCTGAATGGGGAAACTCCCTTTGCAGGAGTCTAAAGAAGCCATTGACAAGATTATGACCTTGGTTAATCATGGGTTTCATTAGTTCTTTCTGAATGGAAACAGTGATGTCAAAGGATAGCTTGTTGGAGAACGCCTTGTGCTCTGTGTGCAGACAAGTTTCCTTGGGTGAGCAAGTCATATCTTTTCTTCTTCTTTTGGTTGAAAATACTTGTTACATGTTTGCAAAGGATTCTTTCTTTCTAATCTAGGTTTCTTTCTTGTGGGAACTGGAGTCCAAAACACCCGGAGGGTCAAAGTTTGCCCAAGCCTGGTTTAAACAGAAGCTGGATGGCCATCGGTCAGGGTTACTTTGTGCTTTTCCTGTATGGCAGGAGGTTGGACTAGATGACCCACATGGACTCTTCCAACTCTATGATTCTATGATTCTATGAAAGAGTATCTCACAGCTTGACTAGGTTTCAGAAATCTCCTTTGGGTTCAACTACACAGAGGGAAAAGCCAGACAGATGTCTCATAACAATGCCCCAGGAAAAAACACTGACAGCAGTGTAGGGCAGAGGAGAGGAAGGGCTTGCCCACACAAATACAGGATCCACTTGTGGAATTCACTGTCACAAGATGTAATGAGTAGGAAAAGCCTGTCATTATACCTGGTTAACCATGATGACTCCAAGTTTCAAGGCAGGATAGCCTAGGGCTGAATGCCAGCTGCCGAGGATATGGGCAGACTTGGAAGTCATATCCTCCAACATTTGACAAAAGAAAACCAGGACAATATGTCGCCAATATTGTGAGTTTTCCAGGCTGTATGGTCATGTTCCAGAAGCATTCTCTCCTGACGTTTCACCCACATCTATGGCAGGCATCCTTAGAGGTTGTGCGGTTGTTGGAAACTAGGCAAGTGGGATTTATATATCAGTGGGAGAAAGAATTCTTGTCTGTTTGAGGAAAGTGTGAATGTTGCAACTGACCATCTTGATTAGCACTGAATAGCCTTTCAGCTTCAAAGCCTGGCTGCTTCCTACCTGGGGGAATCCTTTGTTGGGAGGTGTTACCTGGCCCTGATTGTTTCCTGTCTGGAATTTCCCTGTCTTCTGAGTATTGTTCTTTATTCACTGTCCTGATTTTAGAGTTTTTAAAATACTGGTAGCAAGATTTTGTTCATTTTCGTGGTTCCCTCCTTTCTGTTGAAATAGTCCACATGCTTGTGGATTTCAGTGACTCCTCTGTGTAGTCTGACATGGTGGTTGTTAGAGTGGTCCAGTATTTCTGTGTTCTCAAATAATATGTTGTGTCCAGGTTGGTTCATCAGGTGCTCTGCCAGGACATTTTTCAGCATGCAACTGAGAAGTGCAGGGGAGCCCTTTTGTCCTTTGCCGCAGGCAGAAAACATTCTTTGGCAGGCCTGTCCTCTCTGGAGTGTTATGCCATCCCGTGGCATCAAAAAGACAGAGGACGCACCTCGGTGGAATGGCTGGCTCATCAAGGAGCCTCTTGTCTCACTCAGATAATGATCATGACCAGGGAGCCCTTGGCAGATCCAGCAGAAACAACAGCTCCAGGCGAAATACGAGTTCAGGCCGCACCTGATTCCCTTCTGCACCAAGGTCTGCCTGCCTTTGTTGGATTCCTTATCAGTTTGAGCATCAGTGCCGGTAGAGCAGCTGAAATGTCTTCCTGGTGCCACTGCTGCATCCCTTGGAAAATCACAGGAGAAAATTATATTTTTCAGGAGGGATGGAAAGAATGTTAGTTATTGTTTTGCTGTGAGTTTTCTGGGCTGTATGGCCATGTTCCAGAAGCATTCTCTCCTGATGTTCCACCCACATCTATGGCAGAGGTTATGAGGTCTGTTGGAAACTAAGCAAGGGAGATTTATATATCTGTGGAAGGTCCAGAGTGGGAGAAAGAACTCTTGTCTGTTGGAGGCAGTGTGAATGTTGCCATTGGTCACCTTGATTATCACTGAAAAGCTTTGCAGCTTCAAAGCCTGGCTGCTTCCTGCCTAGGGGCAGGAACATTCACACTGCCCTTCAATAGACGAAAGTTCTTTATCCCACCCTGGACATTCCACAGATATATAAACCCCACTTGCCTAGTTTCTAGCAGACCTCACAACCTCTGAGGATACCTGCCATGGATGTGGGCAAAATGTCAGGAGAGAATGCTTCTGGAACATGGCCATACAGTCCAGAAAACTCACAGCAACCTGGTGATTCCGGCCATAGGTGGCTATAAGGCAGGCATGGGCAAACTGCCAGCTGTTAGGAATCATGGGAGTTGAAGTCCAAAACACCTGGTGGGCTGAAGTTTGCCCATGACTGCTCTAAGGGGATTAATGCACAATGGTTATTTCCATCATGGGATTTCGAGCCCACAAGATTGCTGTCCAACTCTATTGCAGGTTTACAGCACATCAAAGTGGCAGGATGTGCTATTCTTTCTTTTTCTCCCCCGTCTTTCATTTCCAACACTAAGCTCTTTCATCTTCTCTGGATCAAAGAAAAAAGTGTGTGAGCCTGATGTTCATAAATAGCTATGCTGTTAGAGGGGCATTTTTGCCAAGCGAACACCAAAGCTCCGATTGTCTGGGCACATTAGTGAAGGACTGCGGCCAGGGAGAGAAATGCCTTTCAAATTGAGGACAGACTTCATTTTTAGGAGTAATAAATTTCAGATAAAGGGAATCTCTCCCTACCAGTATTGTTTTGTGAAAGTCCACTGGTTTGACCTGGCAAGTAACCAGATATAAACTAGGTTAAGGGAAAGGTTTTCCCCTAACATTAAGTCTAGTTGTGTCCGACTCTGGTGTTTCACTTCTAAGCTGAAGAGCCGGCGTTGTCCATAGACACCTCCAAGGTCATGTGGCAAGCATGACTGCATGGAGCGCCATTACCTTCCCGCCAGAGCGGTACCTATTGATCTACTCACATTTTTGCATGTTTTCGAACTACTAGGTTGGCAGAAGCTGGGGCTAACAGTGGGCACTCACTCCCCTCCCAAACTAGTTACTTGCAATTAAGTTCTTTGCCCCAGAAATAGATATGAAGTGTTGATATGTACAAAAGGAAACACATTTTTAGTTCTTTTGCTTTCATCCTAGCTCCAGTTCAAATTAAACTTTCTTTTGTTGACATGTTTGTATATGTATGTGTCTTCAAGTCGGTCGTCAACTCATGCTGATCCCATGAATTTCATAGGGTTTTTTTAGGTAAGTTATACCCAAAGGTGGTTTTGACAGTATTTTCCTCTGAATTTTGCTATAGCACCTAGTATTCATTGACAGCCAGCAAACTACAAATTCCAGGATTCAATAGCATTGGGCCAACGGCAGATAAAACGGTGCCAAACTGTATTAATTCTGCAGTGTAGATGCACCCAGAGATAAACTAGGCAGGAAGCAAGCGAAATGAAAGTGCAAGACAAAGTTTGTGGCACTTAAAAATCTCTCAAGGGGAATGATAAAGTGTGTTGCTGAAACCTTTAGCAACCAGCTTCCATAAGCAATTGCTGAACTGCCTTTACTTGGTTCTATTGTTTCGGTGCAATGGGAAATATTCCTGTACCAGTCAATGGTGTGTACAGAGGCTGGCTTCCCATTCAGTTATCTTTTGTATAACCTCCAAATTTATATATATATATATAAAAACGTGCAATAATGCAATCACTTTATCCTGGGTGAGAAAATGAATGCTGGTAATGGCAGAGGAAATTGCCATGCCTCTTGAGATCCACACTGAGCTCTGATATTAGTTCCAGTTCAGCTCATCCCTTCTCCCTTTGAACGACTTCTACTGGAAAATGACAATTGACAGGTTGACAGCCCAGTGTCCAGGCAGACTGGAATATTCCCCTACTGGTTTTTCAATATTGCCTGAGGCTGTTTTTTCTAGGGCTCCTCCAGACGGAGCACAAATGGGAAGTGCAGTAGTCTGTGGTCCTTTTATGAATCCTCCATTGTTATTTAGTACTGCATTGAAACTCTGCTTCACTGATTCTGTATATCCTTGAGTCAAGTTGGCCTTGACTTACTCAAAGATATTATTAAAATGTCATGAACACTTGCAAATCTTATAATGCAATCCCTGGAAGTATTAATCCCCTCGAAGGTTTTTTTTTTCCATCCTGGAAATGACTCCTGCATAGAAGACCAGAAGTTGGATGTTGATTCATAGGTATACTGGTGGATTCTTATTTCCCTGAATGTTTGGTCCATGGGTTCCTTCCCAGCTCTCTAAAGTCTCTAAAGTACATCATCTTTCTGGCACATTTGTCTTTGAAATGAAACAGAAAAAGGCTTAATGCTCAAAGGAGTGGAGTATTGGCTATAATGTGGATCAAGTCAGCTTTTGTAAAACTAATGCTGGTATTTAGCGGCACAAAACAGCAAAGGATTATACTAATTCTCTTTGGCTGCTGGTTTTGCATAACCCTGTTCATCTATTAAGATTTCCTTGAGTTGTTCATTGGCCAGCAGCAAAACAAAATATAATGCAACGTCTTGTTAGGTAACATACACCGAAGTCTGAGGACAAAGCAAAATGGTGATATAGATCTATCATGCACAAGTATTTTCCCAGCATGTCTTGAGGACCCATCTGAAAGAAAGGCAATGTTTTAGACATCAAAACTGTTTAAAAGACCACTTTGGAAAGCTGTGTTTTTAAACTATTTTTAAAAACAGTAAGAATGGGAATGGATTGTAACTTGAAAAAGAGGGAATAACATATTGCAAGAGAACCCTCTTCATTTCTGTCTGTTTGTTTATCTGTCTTTATCTGTCATATCTCCATCCATCCATCGTTGACAAGCCATTTCCGTAACCCTGGAATGAATAGAATGTAACAGAGAGAAGTAACAAGTTCTCTTTCTTCACAGGAATTTGGAAGATTACACTTTGAATGGTTGACAGGTAAGCTCCAAGGGCTGAGAAGGAGTCATGTCGGTACCATTCAGAAAAGAACTGGAGAAATACAAGAACATCAATGAAGATGAAATTCTCAACAAACTTTCAGAGGATGAACTGAAGCAGCTGGAGAGTGTTCTTGATGACTTGGATCCAGAGGTTTGTATTGTATAAAGAACAAGGTTAGATTTATAAGTTACAGAAAACAAAAACATTGAAGTTCATCTGGCCTCCCTCTCAAATCGTTGTTACAAATGGCAGCTACCATCTTCATTTTACATCTGAAACAGTGTGATTTTAAAAGACATATCAGTAACTAAAACTAAGGAATCAATCTACTGCCAAAAGTCAGCTTGACTTTAAAAAATGTCTTTGCCTTGCTGGTGGAATGGCAGCTAGTTTTCCTTGGAAGAGAAGTCCAGAGCCTGGCAACAACAACAACAACAACAACAACAACAACAACAACAATAATAATAATAATTTATTCTTGTACCCCGCCCCATCTCCCCGAAGGGACTCGGGGCGGCTCACATGGGGCCTTGCCCAACATCACAATATAAAATCAAAACAAAAACACAAATTTACAACAATAAATCAACAATATCGGTAAAACAATCGAAAAGGACAATCTTACAAGATAAAATGTTAAAACAGGTATATCAAACACAAGTCTGGGCCGAAAAGTGAATGTGTCAAATCGGGAGGAGATAGTTACACAATTGACATAGTCAATGAAGTACTATAAATGACAATAGTGACAATAAAAGGGCAGATCAGTGGGTCTATTATTACATAGGCAGGCATCTTAAATCAACAAAAGTCACTCATCAAAGGCTTTCCGGAAAAGCCAGGTTTTCAGATTCTTCCGGAAGGAGAGGAGGGTGGGGGCCAGCCTAATCTCCCTAGGGAGCAGGTTCCAACGCTGGGGGGCCACGACAGAGAAGGCCCTCTCTCTCGTCCCCACCAACCATGCCTGCGAGGGTGGTTGGAGCGAGAGGAGGGCCTCCCCCGACGAGCGAAGAGATCGTGCGGGTTCATAGGGGGAAATGCGGTCTCTAAGGTAAGCGGGTCCCAAACCGTTTAGGGCTTTGTAGGTAAGAACCTGCACCTTGAATTGGGCTCGGAAAATAAGCGGCAGCCAGTGGAGCTCCTTAAACAGAGGCCCTTCTTTATATCCCCATTCAATATGCCCCGAAGATCTGACAGCCTTGACAAGCTTATATTAGAGAATGCAGCCCTTAAATAGTCTGCGGAGAAGTCATACAGGACTCCTAAGTGTCATAACAAGCACTTTGAATTATGCTCTGAAATTGAGTAGAAGCCAATGAGACTCTCCTACCAAGAAAGTCATGTTCTCTGTGTAACTTTAGCCTACAGAATTTTGACCCCCCCACAGCGCCTATTGACTATGTACAAATTTACATTTAGAGAGTCACTGAGAAAGATCTGAGAAACAAAAATAGGCTAAATAATATATGTCCACTGAATCATTAACACAAATGGTTGCTGGTGGTTTTCACGTCAGTGGACTAGAGAATCCACTCCAGGTTTTAGTCCAGCCTTTCAATGAGCTATCCAAGGTTCTGAGACCTATTTCCCAAGATAGTTTCAGCACCTTGGAGACCTCCTCTGCAATTGACTAAAACCTGAGGCAAGCCTACTTTGGTACGTCCTCTCACATTGTTTTCACAAGTAAACGGGCCTAGGATGTGGGTGCAAAATAAAATATCATATGAGAATATCACCTCACTAAAGAGAGTGATTTCCCTTCCGTCTCTTTGGCAGAATGCGCTTCTTCCAGCAGGCTTCCGCCAGAAGGATCAGACCAGTAAAACCACCACAGGACCTTTTGACCGAGAACGTCTGCTGTCCTACTTGGAGAAGCAAGCCTTGGAGCACAAAGACAGGGAGGACTGCGTGCCCTTCACAGGGGAAAAGAAAGGTATGTGTTCATTATACATATTGGCGTATTAGGACAAATGCACAACCTCCCATTATACAAATGCAACTTCTGGCGATGATGGTGAGCCCTCCAGGCTCTTACGCAAGATGTACCTATTCAATCAAAGCTGGCAAAAAGTGACAAATGTTGCATAAGGGTTAGGCGTGAGCAGTGCTGGCGGGACATCCGAGCCGTGTGGTGTTTCTGACCACACTCTTTATTTTGGCAGACCCTGTAGTGTAAATGCTTGTGGGATGATTATTTGGAAAGCTTAGCAGGCTGATTCTTCTTGGAACGGAGCTCTTGGGGCCAATGTTGCCATTTTCACTCATTGAAAGGGAGCTGAGACAAGACGCACTACTAAGAAAGGGGATCTAAGTTTGAGATGGCACATAGTTAACCAAGAGTGTTTCTGCATATATCATGGTTCTAAAAAGTAACTTCTCCAAGTTGGGCAGGTCGTGTGAGTATATTGGCATTTCATAGAGTTCTTTAAAAAAATCCCCAAATGTTATTTATTGGAATCTAGTTGGAGTTGCATGCGTCATGTCAGGGAGAGAGGTGGAAAGAATACCGGAGGCATGATATTCAAAGCCAATCTTTCTAATTCTTCCCAGAAATGCCTGCAGTCATATTTCTCTCCCCTTTCTTAGTCTAACTCAGCTTATTTGCCTTGTGTTTGAAAGGGATTGCTTCACTGGGGAATTCTTGGACAATAAAAGCCGATCCAACATCAACCAGCCGGCTGGGAGATGGAGATTCAGAGGTTGGGGGGGAGGTTCTTTACATATATTAAAAGCCAGATGTATGGCTTTGATTATGATGGAATTGTGTATGCTGGGCAGAATTCAAAGCTTTCTTGGGATGTAGCAGAAACAAGATAGAAATCTAATGTCTTTCTTAGCAACTGCTCATCTCTTTCTAGGGAAGGCAGTTTGACCCTTTTGTGATAACTTTGCTCTGGAGCCCATTATTTTGCATTCATTTACATCAGGCATGGGCAAACCTCAGTCCTCCAGAGGTTTTGGACTTCAACTCCCACAATTCCTAACAGTTTTCTTGGCATTTGTTTAGAAAGGAGATTTGCCATTGTCTTCCTCTGGGGCGGAGAAAGTATGACTTGTGAAAGGCCACCCAATGGGTTTCCAAGTGGGATCTGAATCCTGATCTTCAGAGTCATAATCCAATGCTCAAATACAGCAGTTCTTGGAGCATGCTCTTGCCAATATATTAGTATTATTATTAGACATTTTTCTTTTTATCCATGGGATATCCCATAGCAGAAATAGAAAACTAAGATAGTGTGCAGAGTGTAAGATTAGAATTAAGGTCAGATCATCATTTCATCAGAAGGTTCAACGTTCACCAGAAGGTTCAAAGTCAATCAATCTCTCTTGGCACAAGAATTGTTGTGACAAAATGTGAGAGAAGGAAACCCTCTACGAGTTTTGAAGGAAGGCTGGGCTGACAACATAGCACAGAAATGATCAAAGAGGGGAGAGTCCTGAAGCTGAACACAACACTCATGATTTAATATGTCCCCGGGAATTACGAGAAGAAAGTAGATGGTGGTTGCAGGGCCATGTATTGGAGTTGATACATTCTTTTGGGAGTTGTCACTGTATCGCCAGCTCCTAAGATGGGAAATTATGAATCACCACCCTAAAAATAATACAGGCTGGTAAATATTGTGAGTAGAAATCAATCAAGTGTGCTTTATTTGGCTCTTGTGTCTTGAACAGGCCGAGTGAGCATCTGTCTATATCAGGCATGGGCAAACTTCGGCCGTCCAGGTATTTTGGACTACAACTCCCACAATCCTGCTGTTAGGAACTGTGGGAGTTGTAGTTCAAAACACCTGAAGGTCCAAAGTTTACTCGTGCCTGGTTTGCATGCTCTAGTTGTCTTCTGCAGGGCAGGTTAGGCTAGATGACATCTCCAGCTTTGAAATGCCACGATTCTCTAAATATGGGAAGCTATCTTAAATTGACCCATGTCATTGTTCCTTTCAGTTCACTATTGTCCATCCCACTCTTCCCCATCGATTCCAGCCACTATGGCTCTATAGAACAAAACATCTGGAGGGTACATCAGGGAAGACTACACTATTTTTTACCGTGAGCATCTCTCTAAATCTACGAAACAGTGTTTCATGGTCCTGCTGGACAAGATCAATCTATCGATCTATCTACCTATTTGTCTATCCATCTATAGGTCTGTCCATCCATCAGTCTATCTATCCACCAATCCATCCATTTTATTGGAGTTGCTAGGGATTTAATTTGGATGCAAAGTTATTATTGAGTAACAATTCTTCCCAAGTTTCAGTTTCCTGCACTAGAGATGTATCTCCACTGTCGAATTAATGCAGTTTGAGAGAACTGCTACGCTATGGAAACCTAGGAGTTGCAGTTTCACAATGTCTTTAACCCTCTCTGCCAAAGAATGCTGATTCTTAGGATTCCGTAGCATTGCGCCATGGCAGTTGAAGTGGTTTCAAACTGCATTAATTCTACAGTGTAGATGCACCCTAGGTGACATGTGAAGGATGAAATTTTAAAGAAGAAGCCATAGCTGTGAGTTTACAAGACTTGACCAGGACAATTGATGATCAAGGATCTTGGAGGTCTCTTTCACTAGGTCACTATAAGTCAAAGTCAACTTGATGGCAAACAGCATCAACAAAGCTTGGGTGGTTGATTGACCCTTTCGTGCCGAAAGCATCTGTTCCTGATGTAGAGAATGGATCCTTTAACTGTTCCAGGCTATTGTTCAAAAACAGAGCAAAGCAACGTTGTGGTGTTCCAAAGAAACCCGAGGTAGTGTGGGCTGAATTCATAACAGCTGAAATCCCTGTTGTATCTGTTGGCTCTTTTTGCACGAGAAGAATTTGGTGCACAGCGCAGAAATCCAAGGAACTTGGCCAACTTCATGTAAAACCTAGAAAAACTTAAGATGGCTTCATTTGAGAAAGAATGACATCTTTCTTTCTTGCTAGATGGGATTTTCTTATAAGCCCAAGATTTCTCTTAATGTTATTGCTGGAATCAGTGATGCAGTTAGGTAATAATAGAATGTGGGTGTAATATTTTATCTGTCAGCATTATTGCAGATGGTGCACCATTTGCTTCTCATTGGTGTTTACTTGTAGTGGGGCACTTGAATAAGCATTGTAGGATTGTGCTATACATTTTGTAAATAGGGATAGCACAATACTCTCTTAATTACATGTTTCTGCTTTATTTATCACAAGTGTATGGCCTAATCAGCAAAGATCCTTGATTTAATTTACAATCGTATCCATTAAGACAATAGCTGCAATATTAAAATATTGAGCTCTTTAAAACTCAGCAGCAAAACTGGGAATTAAAATATAGCAAAATTGAGATGCAATGCCTTCTAGGAAAGAAAAGCCTTGGAGATACATCTAAGTACCACAGTAAGAAGGTTAGATAGAGCTCTTTAGTGAGCACATGCCACAGATGGGAGGCCATCATGCCAAAGACATTTTCCCTGGTAGATCCCCATCTCACCACCTTACAAATGGCATCTAGAGGGGATGAACATATGGAGAAAGGCTGATCCTAAGCCACTTAAGGCTTTGAAGCTCTGAAGTTTAGTGGATCATATCCTCATAGGGTTTTCTAGGCACAAGGCATTAGTGGTTCTCAAAGACAATGAGGCTTGTTAAAGTAGAAGGCATTAGAAAAAGAAGACAATACTCCAGGTGGATTGATTCTGCCTGCAAGACTTGAATGCAGCAGTTGATGATGGGAGCTTAACTTGACAGTAAACAACAACAGTTTGGATCAGTATCACCTGGGCTTGGAGACTACAGCTCTGCACACATTTATTGTTGTGTGGTTCGAGTTATCCCAACTTACAACAACCATAAGGTGACTCCCTACTACATGGTTTTCTTGGCAAGATTTCTTTAGTAGGGAGTTGCCTCCACTTTCCTTTGAGTGTCATTTGTCCAAGGCCATCCAGTGGATTTACAACACTGAACAGGGATTTGAACTCTGCTCTCCGGAGTCATAGTCCAATGCTCAAACCACTATATCATACTGAACAGGCAGACAGGAATGACTGCATAATAAGTATGGACTATGCCAATTAGTTTCCGGACAAAGTACATTTATTATTATTACTAGCATTGTTTACATGTACATAACATCACAGAACACATGCACATTAGGTCCAAGTGTCTGGCATTCATCTCTGACTATCGGGCTCTTCCCAAGGGCCTAGGATATTAGTGATAATTATGATGATGATGATCATCATTACAAAGCCTATGTAGACATTATCAGTGTTTTAGTTTCAACCTGTTGCCTATGTCCACATACTTTTGCTAACACAGCTCAATTCTCACACAGTATTTCCCCCAGGTCTCATGTGCCTCTCATTTCTTTTAGGCTTGGTCTCCCTTTCTGTATTTAGCTTGAGGGAATAACCATCTCAGCTTTAACTTCCCAGGCGCACTACTTGTGGGTTCTTGGTGGAATCAAGAGAGCCTTGAATTACTGTAATCAGCAGGCAATGCATCGTGTGGGAACAGTTCTTGAGAATTTGTGTGCGGTTTTCTCCCCCCTTTTACAAGCTTCTGTATAGTGGAATGTTCTTACAGAGGGATGCTTCTTGGACAGTTGCCAGATCCTTAGAAAACTGTGCCTTAAAAATAAACATAGTGACTCATTAAGTGGGAATGCAATAGCTCTCAACCTTTTCGTGGCTTCAATCTTGTCAGAATCGATAGATGTTGCTGTTGGGAAGACCCAGGCCAAGACAAAATGGCTTCAGAAACTCATCTCATAAAACCCAGATGTCTAATGTCCAGTGCAAAGATTTTTAAAAAAGATAACTGACTGCTGATACATACCCTCCACTGTTTCTGATTTGACAGGGACAGTCTCTCTGTTATCCCACTTTTTCAGCTGCATTTAAAATCCTCCAGTTCCTCACTGCTCTCCCAATTTTTCTTTTTTGACCTCAGCTTACTCAAATTTTATTTCCATTTTACATCCTTTTTTTTCTTCTTCTTAAAGGGAAAGTGTTTATCCCTAAAGACAGACCCATAGAAACGCATACGGAAGAGAAGGTGACATTGGATCCAGAATTAGAAGAAGCCCTGGCCAGTGCCTCAGATACAGAGCTGTATGACCTGGCAGGTTTGTTGACTCTTTTTATTTCTTTTTAGAAGAAGTTTCTGGTGTTTCAATCATAATGTAACAATAAATTAACCCCCCTAAAATAATAATAACGATAAATGTGTAACATATTCTTAGAGCTTGGCTGAGTCTCAGCCAAGCTCAGCCCCAATCCAACCCCAAACTCTCCTGGGAGGAGTAATCTAATACTTTAAACTGGTTTTCCAGGATGCTCCTCAGGCCATAGACAGGCCATAGAGGTTTATGTTGACAAAATATTTTTATATTACAACTCCTTGTATTCACTTTATATTCTCCAGGTTTGTGATTTAAGCAGAAAATGGCAATTTCTATCAAGGGTTTCGGTATCTTTCCAATATTTCATTGTATCTCCTTCTGTTTTTGGTGCTTTTAGCTGTTCTTGGAGTACACAACTTGGTCAACAACCCCAAGTTTGATGAAGGAGCCACCAGTAAAGATGGCAAAGGGATCGTGAAAAGTAAGTAGAAGTATTCCCCTGGTGGGTTGTTGTATGTTTTCTGGGCTGTATGGGTCTGAGGATGCTTGCCATAGATGTGGGCAAAACGTCAGGAGAGAATACTTCTGGAACATGGCCATACAGCCCGGAAAGCATACAACGACCCTGTGATCCCAGCCATGAAAGCCTTCGACAACACATTCCCCTGATGATTTGCAAACACTCAGCCCAAGCAAGGGAGCATATAAGAGGTTGTCCACACTGTAACTGGATAGTGATCCTAAAGTGTGACAGAGGTTTAAATATTTTATTGTATTCAGTTATGGATACAATGAAGACCTCTATGGAGTCCCAAGATCATAGGATATTATCATGGGAGTTAAAATAGAATTCTACAACTCTAACTGTGTAGTGATATCTAAATGTGATAAAGTCTACATTTACTAATTAATGAATAATTTAAATGTAGTAAAACTCTCTTTATGCCTGTGCCAGCTGTAATACACATCACCTGCCTGATATCAAATCTAACCTCTATTTCGATTGGCAGTGGCTCTCTACCCTTGATTCCTGTAACCGTAAAATTACATAGCCCACATCAATGGAAACTAATTTTCACTTCCTTTGGATCCAGGATTTCATGTTTGAGAGGTGCAGGACGGGGGAAGAGGTCTATACAAGTTTGATGGAAATCCCAGCAGTCTTCCCACATTCATAACTGCCTATGAGAGAGAGGGAAACTGTGGGAGAAAATCTGCAGTTTTCCTTCTATCTGTATTGAGAGACAAGAAAGCTACAACCCACAAACTACTTATGTTGCTAATTCAAGTCCCTTTATGATTATTATTGTTAAGTTCGCAAAAAGTCCACCATTTCAGCTTGGTGAGCCTGCTAAGCTCTCCTACTTTAGGGAGCAGGAATTTGCACTGTCAGCCAACTTTGTTCCAAAAACAACACTTTCCCTTCCCAAGGCAGTTATGTGTTGTTTTGTTTAATTAGAAGGGCTTGGGATGGGAATGTCTCTCAGAAGCTCCAGTAACTTTAGAAATACAATTTTAAGATATAGGAGGTCACAAGAGGATACACAAGAGGAGACTATGGGGAAGAGTCGGTGTGCTGTTTGGACTGAAGAGGACCTGTGGTCAGAGCCATATTGTAGCTCGGTGGGCAATTTCTCCTTTATCAACCCACCACAGGGCTATAAACATAAGATCAGTAAGGAGGGAAGCTGAACCATGCACATCACCCAAAGAGCAGATTTTTTAAAAAAGAGAGCAAATTAGAAGTACTAATTGCTTATGAAGAATAGCATAGATATGGTTAAGAAGTTGTCTTAGGCCCCTTCTACACTGCCATTTAAAATCCAGATTAGCTGCTTTGAACTGGAGTAGATGTCATATCTATTGAAACCATGGTTTTCTTTCCTGCTACAGGTGGGAAATTGTGGAGGATTGTGTCTATTGGTGCAATTGTTTGCATTTGTGTTTTCGAGCATTCCATGGCCCATTAGCTCCATTTTTATATTGTTAACTATCATAATATAGATGTGTGTGCATCTGTAGTAGATAATAACATTTCTTAAAAAGAAATTTAAAAAATTTAAAATTTAAATTTAATTTTTTTTTAAAAAAATTAAAAAATAGATTCAATACCACAAAGGTTTATGCCACAATAAATGTGTCACTATTTCAGTTGACAGCAGATTCTTCTTGAGTATATGCCTGAAACAGGAAAACACAACTCCTCCTCTGGATTTTCTTTTGAGCTTCTCCTTGGCTTGGAGATCTCTGGTTGCAGGAAGTCTAACCTTCCCGTTAGTAGCAGCTTGGGTGGCCCACGTCTGCTATTTGTATCAGAATCTAATGCTTCAGAATATTCATTGCAAATGGATATACAATACTGCAGGTCTTGGAAAACTTAAAGAATGATCAGTGCTCTTCTATACAACCCATAGCTAGCAGCACTGTGAGCTGTATCTCTTTAAGTGAAGCTACTCAAATATTCGATAAATTATGGTCTGACAGATGGAGCAATTTTGCTGGTTACAAAATGTACAAACTGTGCAGACATGGCAATTTCTCATGCACTAATTGAATTTACAAATGGAGTATGAATGTAAGAGAAAGATAGTGGGAGGAGATCCTTCTTGGAAGCAAATGGGCATTCCCTAGTTAAGAACAACCTTGTTCCTATAGAATGGAAAAATCCCTTGTTTCACTTTTTTTACTATGATTTTTCCCCATAATGGGCATTTGGCTATCATGCAGTAAGGAATTTAATTGTGGTTTGTGAGTAAGCTCCTGGCAGTGATGGACTTAATCCCTGATGTCACATTCCCCAATGTCACAGAGAAGCCATGCAGAAGTGCTCCTCAGGGCTATAGTCTAAAGCTATGGTCCTCTGCCTTTGGTTTTTCATGCTTTGGATGTCAAGCTCCCAGAATTCACTGCCCATCGGCCAAGTTGGCTGGGGCTTCTGGGTGCTGAAGTCCAAAACATGTAGAAAAGCAAAGTTGAAATCGATGGTCAAGATAATTGACCTATTAGGAGAGGTAGATATTGGGACCTAAGAAGGCAGCAGTTTTATGGACTTGTATAAAAAAAGGAGGGTTGAAAGAATGAGTGGCCAGAAGAATAAGGATCATTTGCTTAACTGAAAAAGGGAAGCCAATTTACAATAATAAGCCAGACAGGGGTCTCATGTATGTATGTATGTATGTGTGTGTATGTGTGTGTGTGTGTGTGTGTGTGTGTGTGTGTGTGTGTGTGTGTGTTGTTTATTTTCTATCAAGTCAGCTTTGACTTTTGGCAACCCTTGAACGAGGCCTCCATGACATTCTGTTATCAATAGCCTTGTTCAGGTCTTGCAGATTCAGAGTCATAGCTTCCTTGATTTAATCCAACACAACTGTTGTCTTCTTCTTTTACTACTGTTTTCTACCTTACCAAGCATTATTGTCTTTTCTAGTGAGTCTTAGCTTAGTCAGCTTGGCTTCTAGGGAGAGTTCAGGCTTGATTTGATCATGGACTCATTTATTTGTCTCACCTCTCAAGGAAGACATCATTGAAGTTACAGTATATTATTCTAATTCACATATATCTGGTTACAAGAAAATGACACCCCAAGGCGTAACAGATTTGTTTCCCCTCCACAGACATAGTCAAGGGTGAAAAAGTCAAGCCAATTTTTGAGGAACCACCCAACCCAACAAATGTCGAAGCCACTTTACAAAGGATTAAGGCAAACGATCCTACTCTCCTGGAAGTGAATCTGAATAACATCAAGGTACTCCTATCCCATTCCATCACAAATATTTGCACAATATTTCTAGACAATCATAATTTGTTTTCCAAGGTGTTTCCTCTGTCATGAAGGAGGTGAGGAGTGGCATCTGAGAGTCAATTGAAATGTTCTGTAGGCTGTATGAATACATAAGAGACTGCAAGTATTAACACTCACTAGCGTTAAAATATTGGATCCAGAGTTACTTGGGCTTATAGTATGACCAAAGAAATCAATGGAACAAGTCATTACTAACTTAATTTTTGAAATAGTAATAGACCTATTCTAAATATAACTTAAATCAGACCCAATCCAACATATCTCCAACTTGAATATTTAAATGTATTTTTTCGATGATACAGAATATTCCAATTCCAACCCTGAAAGAATTTGCAAAAGCACTGGAAACCAATGCACATGTGACGAAATTCAGCCTGGCAGCTACTCGGAGCAATGACCCTGTTGCCATTGTAAGTTGAATGCACTATTCCTTAGAAAAACCATAAATTGGCTAAAATTGTACAGTTGTATTTAATTATTTTATTAATGCTGGGGATTGTCCATAAAACTTTATATATGGTAGGTGGTGAATAAATATGTTAAATAAGATGAAATTACAATGTCTGAGTTGCTAACAAAGCAATTCAAAAGTAGCTTTAGCAGTGACCATCCAACAAAGTAGTCATATTATCAAGAATGAAGAATCTAGGAATCACTTGTGCATCCTACAAACTAATTCCAGAAAAAAATATAGTGCTGCATAATACATAGTAGCTAATCTTTTCCATCTATACACTGCCCACTTGTGGTTGTATCTGAGCACTGTTTACATTTTTTTTTAGTTTTGGGAGCCGTCACCCCAAAACAGAGTAGACTTTTAGTTGAAACCCTTCAATAATTATGTTGGATAATAAAGAGTACCTGTGCCAGGTTTGGTCCAGATCCATCAAGCCATGTAGACGCCTTTGTGGTACAAGCATTCATCCATACTAGACCCAGTGTACAACATAAAGCCTATAATAATGAAACATAAATAAGAAAATATAAAAACAACCACTAAACATGTTAATGACTCATTTCATTTCTATTATTATAAGCAACGGATTCAAACTACAGATAAAGTGCTTTTTGATGCGTCCACACTCGATATCATATATGTGAATGTGTACATTACAGATTGTCCTGAGATCCTAACTTATCCAACTCTTCTTAACCCTTCAGGCTTTTGCTGATATGTTAAAAGTGAACAAGACCCTAAAAAGCCTAAATATAGAATCCAATTTTATTACCGGGACAGGCATCCTTGCCTTGATTGATGCACTGAAAGGGAATGAAACACTAACGGAGATTAAAATTGACAACCAGGTAAGCAAAATGCGGTAGACTGCAACTTATTGTTGGCTGGAATCTAAAAGATGCAGTTTGGCAATGAACTCATTTGGAAGGTGTTGTTTAGAGGCTGGTTACAAGACTTACACTGTAGAATTAATGCATATTGACACCACTTTGACTGCCATGGTTCAATAATATTGCATCCTGGGATTTGTAGTTAGGCGAAGCACATGCACTTTTTGGCAGAGAAGGCTCAAGACCTCATAAAACTACAACTCCTGTGTCTCTATAGCGTTGAACTCTGGTGGTTAAAGTGGTGTCAAACTGTATTCATTCTAGTGTAGATGCCACCAAAGTAATGAGGGATCAAGTGATACATATAACTGTATGAACAAGGTTTGCTCCTCTCTGTTTCGGAAACATTTTCATCTTCTTTTGCTTCCTTTCCTAGAGGCAACAGCTTGGGACAGCAGTAGAGATGGAGATTGCTCAGATGTTGGAAGAGAACTCGCAGATTCTCAAATTTGGGTACCAGTTTACAAAACAAGGCC
Organism: Anolis carolinensis; assembly: GCF_035594765.1. Classification (NCBI taxonomy): domain Eukaryota; kingdom Metazoa; phylum Chordata; class Lepidosauria; order Squamata; family Anolidae; genus Anolis; species Anolis carolinensis. The sequence goes on along the minus strand of NW_026943822.1, from coordinate 17,642,415 downwards.
CAAGGACAAGGGTAGCCACAGCCATCACTAAAAACAATGACCTCGGTAAGACATTCTCAGTCATGCAAGAGCATGGGAGACTATTTTGTATACAAACTTCAGACCAGGGAAATGCTATTGGGAAAAGACATTTTTCCTGCATCTTTTTCCTACCATAATGTAGGAAGGTGCCTTATTGCCAGTGAACTCTTTGTCTTGTCTAGCACCTAGCTAGATTCTAGCTCAGGCATGGGCAAACTTGGGCCCTCCAGGTGTTTTGGATTTCAACTCCCACAATTCCTAACAGCCTACCGGCTGTTAGGAATTGTGGGAGTTGAAGTCCAAAACACCTGGAGGGCCCAAGTTTGCCCATGCCTGTTCTGGCTCAATGTAGCCTAATATGGCTCAAAACTTTACTCATATTTCTCTGATGTTAATGTAGAAAGCACTCTTAAGAAATTCACAAAAGAAGAGGTGAAACATGTGTGCTGTTATAGCGCACAGACCTAAACCTGAGCCAGGGAGAACTCAGTCTAAATCTCTGCTTAGCCATAAAGCTCATGCTGTGCTTGTGAGCTGGCCATTAACTTTTAACTTAATCTACATGACTTTATTTCTAAAAAAAGTAAAAGCAGTAAAGGTAATTTCCCATGAGTTGCCATGGAGGAAGGGGCCAAAGACCTATGGGCTAAAGACATATATACGAGAGTTATTGAGCAAAGACATATATACAAGAGTTATTGATCAAACTTACTAATTGAAATTTTTAATGCCTTTTAATACAAAGCTGTGCTTCCTTCCTTCTTTTCCCCTCTAGTTCGCAAGAAGCGAGTAGAAGGAGACCGCCACTAGTCTTGCCTAAGAAGACATGGCCAAGCTACCTGTCAAAGAGTTCTGTTCCATCCACGAGCCAAGAAAATCCACTGGTCTTAAGGGGAGACACTGGAAAATCTTTACAATGAAGCTACTCATGTTCCGTTACGCTTATCCCAGCCCTTATATTTTAAATGGAATGGTCCAGCCTGATTTTCTTATTTTTTTTTAAAGACACACTTTTTGAATCTGTTATGTAAAGCCAACATGCATACCATAGAGGCCAACATAACACATAGCTTCTTATGGAACCTCTAAAACCACTCAGTCTTCCTTTAGCCACTCTGGACCAGTTCTTTGAGAAAAAAGCTAAACTGTTATGAACCTAGAACAGGGTCCTTTTGTGGTCATACCCTACTAATGAATGCTGGCTTTGTTCCAGTCCAAATTTTACTTGCACAAATAAGAAAAATTCCATGCAATTGATTTTTATTTTATTTTTTTGCAATGCAGTGCTATATCAGTTGTTCCCATTCTGGTAACCTATACTCAAGCTCTGAATTCAGGTCACTCAGAACTCTGAGGCAGGTCCTACCTAAGCACAGATACTCAAATTGACATTTCCTTGCTAATGAATGAGAATCACAAACCCACTCAGAAACTTTCACTGAAACAAATGGGACTTGGGTGTGACTGTGTTTCTGTCTTATATTCCACCATTCCATCCTGCCTCAAAGTAGGGATAGATCCACTTTGAGTCCACTATAGTGATCACTTTATATGTGAGACTTTGTATACAGCATAGAGCCAAAAGTGACAAAGAGGTCATTTTAAGACACTTCAAGGCAGAGTCATTTTTCTACCAGCAGCCTTCTTTTGTCAAATAGGTCAGGTTTTGAAATCCAGACTACAATGTGCCATACACAGCCACTGCCGGGAAGAGTTTGCTGAGCAAAGTGCATGAGGTGAATCACATAATGAATTGGTTCAGACGGCACAGCAGAGCATAGTTCGAATCAACTTTGATTTGCACAAAATTGATTTGCTGGCTGATTGGTAAATGAGTAGTTTCAAACATCAGCCCTAATCATAGCTCAGTTTGGTCTGAATTCAGATAGAAATGTACGTGGTGTAAGGTTGGCCATAGCCATCCTTCCAGGCTAGAAGTCATGTACAAAAAAAAACCAACACTTCCACTAAATCAACTGAGGGGAAACTGAGCTTTTCCATGTTCATACCACCAAATGTCCTGTGAATTCCTTGGTGCAATTTGAGTTGTCTTTGTGAGTGCTGTTGAATCCTAACTGTTTACATGTGTTAAGTGAGACCAACCAGCTTTTCAATGTGTTGTCCTGTTGGGTGACTTCATGTAACCAACACAAGTGTTGCCAAACTTAAACTAGCTTCAAGCCACTTAGTTTAAATATATATAAACAAATAAATATGTTTTTTTACAGGAAGACAAGATTATCACTCAATCAAAGTACTGTGGTTTTTTCTAATCACCAAGGTTTATTTTTTTAAGATGCAACCCTGATTTTGCACATTTGTTGGAGTCCAAAACATCTGGAGGGCCGGAATTTGCCCATGGCTGATTTAGAATATCCACCAAACTCTCCTCTAGTACCACATTTCAAATGAGTTGATTCTCCTATTAGCTTTCCTAACTGTCACTTTTCACAACCATACATGACATGGACAATCCTGACATTGGTAATGTATGAGATATTACACTTAAGGATATTGCTTTTAACACTGACCTGATTTATATAGTATTAACAGAACCCGCATGCGAAATAGCTTTGTCTCTATAAGACACAAAAGGCTCCAGTTGGCACTTTGGGGGGTTGGGAATCTGTAACTTTTATGGGATTTGAGCAACCTATGAGCTAGGCCTTCCATGGTGTTGCCCACAAGCTGATGCTCATTTGTACGATTTTGCTCTCAAAAGCAGAGAGAAACCACACCTTGCAGAAGATCCCACATTTATTCCATGGTGCTTACAGGGAGAGATGGGAAATACTCCAAAACCATGGAGGGCCGTTTAATATGGGCAATATTAATACCAAGACTCACCATCTACTTGGTACAAGGCAGCTTTTGATGGTCAATAGATGTGGCCTCCTGGAGATTAGGTTTTGACACAGGTACCATGGCTTCATTCACAAGGCTACTCTCCGATTGAGATGTTTAACCACATGAACTCAGATGTTGAGTTGGATGATTCTTGTTTCATCAGGCCTCCCTAATGCCAAGGAGGTTGTAATTATAATTGTAACCACTGTATATGATGCTGTATTTGCATGTGGTGGATCTACTGTGCCACCTGAGCTGCTTTTTACTGTATGGCAATTTATTACTGTGATGCGTATCTTATGATCTGAACCATACAATGGGTATTCTGTGCACTTGTGGGCCATACTTTGTAACAGTCTGCTTCGCTGCTTAACTCCACCTTGTAAGTAACTTCCTTTATCCTCTTCCTCCTAAGTACAATTTGATCTACTTTTATCTCTTGTTGTTGTTGTTAATTGCCATCAAGTTGACTTCGATTTATGGGATCCCATGTATGAGAGACCTTCAAAGTCATTATATTTATTTATACCCTGCTTTATCCCCGAAGGGGGCTCAAAGGGGCTTAACATATAACCATTTAAAATATACAAATATACAATCCTTTAAACAGGATTAAATATAAACAGCATTTTAAAATCCCCAGTTAAAAATCAAGTTATGGCCGCCTTCTCCTCTCCTAATTTTTCCCTAGAAGTCACCTACAGCAAAAGGAACCCACACACAAACACAAAAACACACATACAACCGGGTTGCTGTGAGTTTTCTGGGCTATATGGCCATGTTCCAGAAGCATTCTCTCTTGAAGTTTCACCCACGTCTATGGCAGTCATCCTCAGAGGTTGTGAGGTCAGTTGGAAACGAGGCAAGTGAGGGTTATATATCAGGGTGGGAGAAAGACCACTTGTCTGTTTGCTGCAAGTGTGAATGTTGCAATTGGCCACCTTGATTAGCATTGAATAGCCTTGCAGTTTCAAAGCCTGGCTTCTTCCTGCCTGGGAGAATCCTTTGTTGGGAGGTGTTTGCTGGCCCTGATTATTTCCTGCTTCGTTTGGTGGTCCTTATGTAGACTTGTCCACAGCTGCATGGTATACAGTAGACTCCTGTATAGGTGAGAGGATCCCTCTTGTCCTTTGCTGAATGTAGCATTTGTTGGATTTTCTTATTGGGTCTGTAGTTAGTTTGTTTTTCTTCATCAGCCTCTCTATGCGGTCAGTGGTTTCCTTGATGTATGGTAAGAACACTTTTCCTTTGGGTGGATCTTTGTCTTTCCTCTCCTGGCTTGTTCTTGCACTTGCAGCTCTCCTGATGTCTGTGATAGAGTCTCCACTGGCCTGTAAATCCCAGTTTAGGTGATTTAGTTCACCCAGTGGGTTGGCAGCTCCTTTTTGTACGGTCTGCCAGGTCTTTGATGGTGCTTCTTTTTTTATCTGGGTGATGGTTGGAGTTTTTATGTAGGTTCCCTTGAGCTATGGTAAGAACACTTTTCCTCAGGGTGGATCTTTGTCTTTACTTTAGTGGCTTATTCTTGGCCTTGCAGCTCTTCTAACGTCTGTGGTGGAGCCTCCATTGGCCTGTAGAGCCTGGTTTAGGTGGTTCAGTTCACCTTGGAGGACCCTTGAGGTATGTAGGTTCCCTTGAGGTATGGTAAGAACACTTTTCCTCTGGGTGGATCTTTGTCTTTACTCTCCTGGCTTGTTCCTGCCTTTCTTCCCTTTTCTTCCAAATATAACAAAGCAATGCTCTTTCCCACTAGGCCTCAAGATGGCGGCAGAGGCCTGTAGGTTAAGGAAGGAGCAGAACATCAAGGCGGTGCAATGCAAACTTGGGCCCTCCGGGTGTTTTGGACTTCAACTCCCACAATTCCTAGCAGCCTACCGGCTGCTAGGAATTGTGGGAGTTGAAGTCCAAAACACCCGGAGGGCCCAAGTTTGCTCATGCCTGGTCCAGCCTCAGCCTCGTACCGTTGAGCCGTGGCGTCAAGCTGCATTGATTTCACAGCAAGGCGATGTGAGGGGGTGGCGCATGCGCGAACCATCCGCGCAGGCGCAGATCGTTCGACGCTTTGGCGGAGTGGGCCCTTTTTACCTCAGGCGCCTTCCCGCCTTTTCCGATGCGGTGCTGTTGCTGAAAGGGAGGCGCCATGGCGGAGTCGCTGCCGGCGGCGGGGCTGGGGCTGCGGGAGGAGCCCCTCCCGGGTCCCGAGGGCGGCGAGAGCGAGGCGGAGCTGTCCCTGGGCCTGGCCCGCGTCAAAGCCCGCTCCTACGGCAGCACCGCCTCCGCCCGCGCCCCCCTCGCCCACCGCCTCCACCCACACCGCCTCCGCCCCGGAGACACCCTCCAGGGCCTCGCCCTCCAGTACGGCGTCACGGTCAGTCCGGGCCCCGCGCGGGAGGGGGCCTGAGCATGTCTAGAGTGCAAACGAGGGTGTCTGAGCATGTGCAGAGGGTGCAGAGCATATGCAGAGTGCAAATGAGGGTGGCTAGCAGGTACAGAGTGCAAATGAGGGTGCCTGAGCATATGCAGAGTGCAAGCAAGGAAAGAGAACATGTATAGAATGCAAATGAGGATGGAGAGCATGTGTAGAGTGCAAACGAGGGTGTCTGAGAGTATATACAGAGTGCAAATGAGGATGGAGAGCATGTGTAGAGTGCAAGCGAGGGTGCCTGAGCATGTGCAGAGGATGGAGAGCATGTACAGTGTGCAAACGAGGGTGCCTGAGCATATGCAGAGTGCAAATGAGGGTGACAAGCAGGTACAGAGTGAAAATGAAGGTGGCAAGCAGGTAGAGTGCAAATGAGGCTGCCTGAGCATATGCAGAGTGCAAGCAAGGAAAGAGAACAGGTACAGAATGCAAATGAGGATGGAGAGCATGTGTAGAGTGCAAGCGAGGTTGCCTGAGCATGTGCAGAGGATGGAGAACATGTACAGAGTGCAAACGAGGGTGCCTGAGCATATGCAGAGTGCAAGCAAGGAACGAACATGTACAGAGTGCAAATGAGGATGGAGAGCATGTGCAGAGTGCAAGCGAGGGTGCCTGAGCATGTGCAGAGGATGGAGAGCATGTACAGAGTGCAAATGAGGCTGCCTGAGCATATACAGAGTGCAAGCAAGGAAAGAGAACATGTACAGAGTGCAAATGAGGATGGAGAGCATGTACAGAATTGAAGCGAGGGTGCCTGAGCATGTACAGAGTCCAAATGAAGCTTTCTCACCAATCCTTGTTTCCACAACAAACCAAATTTTTCAAAATCCAATTCTCACAGGGACAGAAAGTGCATTGAAATCTTCTGAACAGGGGCACAAACAGCAAAACATATGTATATATGTATATAGGCTGCCTGTACTTTATTTGTGAACTTAATATTTAGAAGATATTTCCCCATGGTTCTTTATGAAACAAAATTATCTTTAATACACATTAGTTGGACTTAAGAGGAAAGTATAGTGTAACATGTTTGTATTTATATTTCATTTCAAGAAGCCCATGTAAGATTCACTGTTTCAAAAGGACATGAATTTTAATTTTAACATTAAAAAGAGCTTTACAGCTGATTGCTAGCAGCTGAATGTATAAACTGATGACTGAAGAATATTGTGTTTGAAAAAATCTTAATTTTGAACAATTTATAATCATGAAAGCTCAACATTTGTGAAAATCAAATCATTAAGCATTTATAACCAATCCATAATACTCCATATGTCTAAAGGACTTAAACCATATTATAGAGAGAGAGAATGGAACAAGAGCCTGGGTTATACAATAGCTTTAAGTGCATTATTTATTAAGCTGTGCTGACATCATCTCACTAGCCCATTGTGAAAAGAAATGCCTTAGAGAAAATACTGTTTTTCTTAGTGGGTACTGCACAGCTTTAGATTACTTAAAAATAATTTAATATAAGGGAAATATATCAAAGTAATGGAAGGTGTTTGCGGGAAACTAGGGTATGTTCTATTGTGATGTTTGGCTGACTTAAATTAGCAAATGGTATTTCTTTTTCTGTTTCAGATGGAACAAATAAAAAGGGCAAATAAACTGTTTACAAATGACTGTATGTTTCTGAAGAAAACATTGAATATTCCTGTTATATCTGAGAAGCCATTGCTATTTAATGGACTTAATGCACTAGAGTCTCCTGAGAATGACTCTGACAGCCTGTCTTCTTGTGAAGAAGGTCCAGTGACAGTTCAGGAAGACAACTCTTCACCCAGCCCTCCAGAAACTGACAGTCAGCTTCCTCCACCTGAAGAGTTATCTGCCAAAGATTTTCTACACAGACTGGATTTACAGATTAAGTTGTCCAAGCAGGCAGCTCAGAAATTAAAACCAGAAGACAGCAGGTACCATCTTCTCTGCTTGTTTATTTGAATACAGTTGGAAGACTGAGTGGGTTTAGATGGTCAGTGACACCTGAAGCTGAGAGTTAGTAACATACCTACTAAAATATCACTTTGTTGCTCAATTATCATCAATGAAACACATGCTGACTAGAAGCCAAGCCCTATGAGGAGCAGCTTAGGGAGCTGGGTGCATTTAGCCTGGAAAAGAAAAGGTTAAGAGTGGACATGATAGCCTTGTTTAAATATTTTAACGGATGTGATATTGAGGAGGGAGCAAGCTTGTTTCTGGGAGTCTAGGGCTGGATCTACATTGCCACATAACCCAGTTCAATGCAGTTAATCTGAATTCTGAAATTGCATTATATGACCATGTAATAATATATTTGCATCCCCTGCCACTGTGTAGAATCTCAGTATTACAATATATATATACAGATTTTATTTTTGTGTCTTTAGTATTTTATGGTTTATAAGCTAGTATAGTTTGCGTGCATTGATATAGATACATAAACGGTAAGCTTTCTGTTGAATAGACTGATATTTTGAGTATCAGACAGTTCAAGCAAGGATTTGAGAATCTTGTTGAAACATTTTTTTGTAATTGCTTGATTTGGATGTCTCTGTAACACAGGCTGTATGCATGGTTGATTTCACTTGACCATAGTAAAGCTTCCCTGCTGACATTATGCAAAGATGAACAAGTGTTAGTTGGTTCCTTGGGTCATTACTAATTGTACTCTTTCAATTACCATAACACACTTTGCTTCTGAGCACATTTTTGGCCTGCTTGGAATAGCTCACTGCTTGTGTTAGTGAATAAAGTATGTTATTTACATAATTATCACCCTTCATCTCTTCCGAAAAGAGGAAACATGTTGGCCAAACATTCGTGAAATAATTTTCTATTTTAATCACACTAGAAATGGCAAAAGCTTGGCAGAACAGTACTAAACTGCTGCATAGTTCCTAAAGCAGGCGTATTCAGTGTTAGATTAAAAATGTAAAGGTTCTGAACTAATTCTAGTCTTGCTGCAATTTTCTGAATAAGAGTTTATTAAATGCTTTGTTCTAAGCATTGAAGGAAAACATGAGTGCAGCAAAGTTAACCACAACTTTTTAGCAAATGGATGGCCCATGAGGTCTCTTCCAACTCTATGATTCAATGAAATAAAAGTGACATCTATATGAACATTGAACATTTGTTGTATATGGAATTTTGCTTGTAGGGACATTTTCCATATTGTTCAAAAATTGGGAAGCATTTCAGGCTGCAACGTTGAACTAGTTTACTTGAACTATGATTGAAGAGTTGTGAAATAAATTTTAGACATCTTTGCACATTTTGATTTATTTTTTCCACAACAGGGAGGACAACGAAGAAAATTCCTATGCAACTTCTTCCTATCAGCAGTAGAAGATAATGAAAAGCAACACTGAAAGCAGTTCTTACAGAACTAGATATCTGAAGTTTCAAAAGCAAATCTTTTGGATTGATTTTATTATGATGTACTTGTTACAAGTTGAATATAGATAATTCCATTAAGTATACTTGCACTAAAATTATTTGATCTTCTGCCTTCTGCAGACCGGTGTCCTTTTACTATCCATTAAAAAAGGAAGTGAGCCTTCCAGCACTAGCAATTGCCTTCATTGTTTCTGCTATGAAAACATAGCACCGTAGCAACAATGGCCTGCATCCAGTACTTTGCTTCTGACTAAAGTAGTCCCCATAGAATCAATTCCTGACTCATTTGTGGTGCATATCTCATTGATTCACTGGGTCTTCTTTACTTGGGACCAGCCATTGGTTTTAAGGCAGTATATCCCGGACACCATTTCATTGCAGGATCTTTGAGAAAAAGTTGTACATACTTGTAAGAAGATGTGTAAAAGGGATTAAATATTTATGATAGAAATAATTTTCATGGAGCCTTGAGGCAAATAGGCTTGTCATGCAACTGTCTTGAATATCAAAGCTGAAAGATGTTGCTCTGGATTGAGTGTGTCTGTTTGTTTGTAAGTGAACAAATATTTAAAATACATGTATAAAACATTTGTGTTCTCAAACCAGTTTTAGCCAGTAGTTTTGGGAATACAGTGTTGAAGTTTTAATGTGTATATGACAAAATATTTTGTGTGAAAACTTCTTTTTAAAAAACAAAGGGAAATCAAATAGTTTAATGTATTTTTCTTTGTGTTACAATGTATGAAACATGGCTTCTTTCAAAAATATATAACTTTCATGTGATAAATATAAAATGCACTTTAAGAAAGTGACTTATATTTGTTGATCTACCTGTTTGGACAGAAAGCACAATGCGTCTAGTTATTTGCAAGCTCATTTAAAATATATATTTTTGTGTTACACTTGGCTGAATTAAAAGTTCTGAAGTCATCCTTGTATCTCTGTCCTTTTTTTCATTATCTACCACTTAGATATTAAGATTAGAACCAAGAAAAATCTTAATTCTTGAGTAATCATTCGTATAATACTTAGAATCAGAATAACTTGATTGAGGAAGTCGTAGAAATTAGGGAAATACTAGAGATCTTCAGAACTATCCTCAGGATGCAGTTGTTCCTTCTTCCTAAGATGTTGGAGGATGCTCACATGTTTTGTATCATTTCGCTCAGGAGTTTTTGGTACCTTCATAAAAGAAATTAATAAAGGTAGGGCAAGCCAGACACTAGTATAAAAAAAGAACTCACATCTTGTTCTTTTCTGTGTTTTTGGAGCTAGCTAGAATGATACTTAGCATGGATTAGTCTATTTAAGGTTCACAATCGGGGGCACATTGAAACAACATTTTTAAAGCATCCCAGAACAACCCATGGCATCCCCATAGAGCCCCCAAACTCTTTGCACATTTATTCAGCTGGGAAATAAATCCATATAGGGTGGGAATGGATTGTGGGGTCCCAGGGCCATGTTGGTGACACATGCACAGCTGCATGCAATCTACTCATCCCTACTTTCTAGCTGATCCCTACTTTCTGTACTGATGATTGGCTTTAGCCAAAGGTGATTAACCAATGGCACGCACGTTCAACTCACCCACTGGCATCCATGAAGGGAATTGCTCAGCAGCCAATGAGTTCCAGTTCACAGAGATCTTCATAAATGTATCACTTACATTTTCTGTGATGCCAACAAAGCACACTTCCAAATATCAAATAATGTACCGTAATTCCAGCAGAAAAGCAAACATTCACTCTTTCTGTGGCTCTGAAATCTTAGACACAGCTGTTGTGGCATGTTCTGCAAAGTTTAAAAACCTATCTTTTAGTTTTTCCTGTGTTTTAAAATTCAATCCCTGTGATGGCTAGAGCCCAATGGACTGAAAATTCCATGAGATGGATTCTTTTTAAAGCTCTCCCCGTAGAATTGCTGTCAACTTTTCTTCACCGTTGAATAGAGCAGTTTCCAGTAGAATTGTTTTGCACTTGTTAAAGTTTGCATTTCTCAACATCATGCAGTTTGATAAGACAACTGTCTTAGTGCTCAAAGTACAGTAGAGTCTCACTTATCCAAGCTAAACGGGCTGGCAGAACCTTGGATAAGCGAACATCTTGGATAATGAGGGATTAAGGAAAAGCCTATTAAACATCAAATTAGGTTATGATTTTACAAATTAAGCACCAAAACATCATGTTCTACAACAAAATTGACAGAAAAAGTAGTTCAATACGCAGTAATGTTATGTTGTAATTATTGTATTTACGAATTTCAAAATATATATTGAAAACATTGACTACAAAAATACCTTGGATAAGGGAGTCTTGGATAAGTGAGACTACTGTAACATGATCTACTTTAAATATGTTTATTTTTTAGAAGTGTAAAGGTGTAAAGCTAATTCTGCCTGCACAGACTCTTTTATTGGCAATAAAAGCAAAAGTGTGTAAGGAACAGATATCAATCAGAAAATTCTGAACATGATATTCTCAGTAAATTTTATATGACATCAACCCTTTGTGGGACTAAATTTCCAAACTACATGGTCCCATAAGTATTCCATTCAATTGCACTGGTATGTTTTGTATCATTGTGCAAATTTTAAAGGGATTTCTATTACCCTTAACAAAGCAATGCATAAAAAAGAAAAAAGCAGAAAAACCATTACTGTATCTTGTAGCAAAGCATTTAATAAAGTACAGTATCAGAAACAGGAGTCTATTAGAAAAGTGTATTGTGAATGTGGTATACTTTGTCATTATTATATTTTTCTCCCCAGCAATCCTTTTCAATAGCGTGGAGACCTCAAAATCATAAAAATACTAAGGAAAGAAGGAAGGAAGGAATCAAGAGGCGTTAGAATTAGAGATGTGCAAGGTAATTTTTCATTTCTCTAGAAAATGTCCTGGCAATTTCCTAGAATTGCGGGGCTGTATTTGGCCTTCCGGGATGCGAGTTTGGGAAAAGCTTCCCGTTGCTATTTCTGAAATTGCTGTTGCTGCTATTAATGCCTTCATTCACAGCCGAAAGGATGGATTGTGGGGTTTATTTTGCAGCAGTTGCAAAACCATTTGGCAGCTGAGACTTCAGGGCCTGAGATGGAGAGAGGATGTTTCCCAGCATTAATGGAGGAAATATTGACAAATGTGGTCTGCTCATTGCCATTAAATGCAGCAAAAAGCATCCAATCCACAAGATACGATCAAGTAGACTGTCTTGGGTATCTGCAGTGCTAATTATAATAGCTGAGATCACTCATTCTGGCCTTCATTTAGCCCATAGTCCCATAGCTGTCCTGCAGTGCAGGTGATGGATGGGCTTGCTCTTGTTTGCTTTGTGATCTAATGTTGCACAAAAAAGGGTTGCGACTTAACATGATAACTGAGCCACTGCTTGGACACATTTATACAATTAAGCAGAGGAAAAGGAACTTGTATTATTTGTCATGCACCATTACCTAGTTATTAAAAAGACTGTGGACCCAAACTGTGATATTAAGTTTCCGAAAAACTTGATTAAAAAAGGATGCTAGGGTAAAAAATACATATTTTTTCCTTTCTCCTCTTCGCCTCTAGCATATATATTTAGCTGTGCCCGGCCACGCGTTGCTATGGCTTAAGGGAATAATAAGTTGGCCAGGTAAAATAGCAGTGTATAGCCTTGCAGCCTTAAAGCCTGGCTGTTTCCTGCCTGGGAGGATCCTTTGTTGGGAGGTGTTAGCTGGCCCTGGTTGTTTCCTGTCTGGAATGTCCCTGTTTTCAGAGTGTTGTTCTTTATTTACTGTCCTGATTTTAGGGATTAAATTGTTCTGTATTACACCACGGTAATTATTATATTACATATTATATTTATAATCTTATATCATCTGTTTAGAAATTGGATTATAAGAGGCCCCTTCTACACAGCTGTATAAAATCCACCCTGAACTGGATTATATGGTAGTGTGGACTCAAGATAATCCTTGGCATTCTGGGTTATATAGCTGCGTGGAAGGGCCTTGAGTCTACACTGCCATATAATCCAGTTCAAATCAGATAATCTGTATTTTATAGGCAGTGTGGAAAAGGCCTAAGTGAACCCTCAGCCATTGTGGCTGAGGGGGTTACTAGGAAACGAATTGAGCAAGGCCTAAAGGGGACGGGGCCTACCTTTCTGACTGGCAGCCAGGGAGAGAACGGCTCTTCTTCGTCCTCTGTAATTTGGACTTTATTTTTTAAGGTTTTTTTAATTGAAAGACATAGATTGGCCATTGTGGTCAAGGGAGTTGCTACGATATGAAATAGATGGGGCCTAAAGGGGCAGGGCCTACCCTTCTGACCGGCAACAGGGTTGAAAACGGCTCTTCCTCATCCTCTAATTTGGAATTTATTTTTCTAGGGTTTTTTGTTTTTGTTTGAAAGACATAGATTGGATGACTATGTCTTTTGTGGCCAAATTTGGTGCATTTTGGTTCAGTGGTTTTGTTGTTTACTCAGTCCTACAAACGTACATTACATTTTTTATATATATTAATATCTACCAGCTACTCTCCAAAGACTCATAACTCACGGAGACATACAACTAGTGAACATACAACTATTAGGGACAATTAGTGAACATACAACTATTAGGGACAGTTGTATGTTCACTAAACTTTGAATAGCTGTGTCCCATGGAAAAGGGTGCATTTAAAGGTGCTGCATTTCTATGATTGCTAAATACATAGCGGGCTCACGATATAAGTTGTTATAGCAACAAAACTCCAGGGAGGTTTTAAAATGCCGCATTTTCTTTCTTCTAAAAAGGAAATCCTTGATAGGTACCTACAGTGCATGTGTTCCACCAGTTATAAAATTGGGAAAAAATGGTGCTGTTCATCATGTTGCCAGTTGTAATGCTAACTGGCGTGGTTTCTTTAGTTCTTGATTGATTTGAAAACATGAAGGCTGTAGCATTTGACTGTATTTACATTCATTAAATAGTTTGCTAATTATTATGAATGAATGGGATTTATATAAGTGATAAGCACTGCCATATCACTCAGCAGTTAATGTTATGGCTCTTCTTTTTAGTGGGGACCAGCAGCAAAATTTAAGCCAAAGTCCAAGCACACCTCTAACACTAAGCTCCTCAAATGGTTTCATCTTCACATATTTTTGCTTTGTCTGTAGAAATCAACGGCTATTTACACGTGTCATCAAGCTACTCACATCAAGGATTCCATTCTTTAGACATGCACACAGAAATAACACTTATTCCACAGCGATGGAGTAAGTCGATGGACCTTGTTGCCGTACCTTTGGGGATACGGCCCTTTCTTTCTCCCTGGAAATAGTTTATTTTTTAAAGGCCGATGTAGTAGTGAACAACACAGAGTAGCTACTTCAATGGCACACAGACCGGGACACGAGACAAAATGCACAAACAGCGAGGAAATGGTGACACGCTCTAATAATGTGTTCCGACAGAATCGTTTCAGGTACGAAAGAATGCTCACGACACGTGGGAACTGGAATATGAGATTTCCTTGCAAGTATTGGGTTCGAGTATTATTTTCCTTTGACCCTAATAATGCCCTTTGCAAATAATATTACAGTTGGGAACTGGAATATGAGATTTCCTTGCAAGTATTGGGTTTGAGTATTATTTTCCTTTGACCCTAATAATGCCCATTGCAAATAATATTACAGTTGGGAACTTGAATTTGAGATTTCCTTGCAAATATTGAGTTTGAGTATTATTTTCCTTTGACCCTAATAATGCCCTTTGCAAATAATATTACAGTTGGGAACTGGAGTATGAGATTTCCTTGCAAATATTGAGTTTGAGTATTATTTTCCTTTGACCCTAATAATGCCCTTTGCAAATAATATTACAGTTGGGAACTGGAGTATGAGATTTCCTTGCAAATATTGAGTTTGAGTATTATTTTCCTTTGACCCTAATAATGCCCTTTGCAAATAATATTACAGTTGGGAACTGGAGTATGAGATTTCCTTGCAAATATTGAGTTTGAGTATTATTTTCATTTGACCCTAATAATGCCCTTTGCAAATAATATTACAGTTGGGAACTGGAGTATGAGATTTCCTTGCAAATATTGAGTTCGAGTATTATTTTCCTTTGACCCTAATCATGCCCTTTGCAAATAATATTACCTTATGACCCCTGTGTCTGCAGGACTGGGATCCACCATTCTGTTTATTCACGTCTGACAAAATATGCCCTCGCTAAGCATTTTCTAGGTGAGTTTTCCAGGCTGTATGGCCATGTTCCAGAAGCATTCTCTCCTGACATTTCGCCCATATCTATGCTTCTGGAACATTGCCATTGTACATTGAAGTACAAGTCTTTACCTATCCTTTATAATTGACTATGGGCCTCATCACACTAGAGGAAAAAAAATCAACTTCTGCCTCCTGCAGAATTCTGGGATTTGTAGTTTAGGGAGGAGCCTTTAACAGCCTCACTAAACTACAAACCCCAGAATTCTGCAGGAGGCAGAAACTGGATTTTAAGTGGATTTTTAAAATATGTTTTTAGTAAGTGTGTTTTTAATTCTATGTTTTTAGTAAGTGCGTTTCATTTTTCTGGTCAATGTTTAAATATTATAAGGGTGTACGTTTTGTATGTTTTACATGTTTTGATATGGTCAAAACTGACTAATCAATAAAGAGTTGTTGTTGTTGTATTAAAAAAAATATTATAACTGGTGCATGTTATTGTTTATTGTTTTGTATCTGATATTTTTGTGAGCCGCCTGAGTCCCCTCCGGGGGAGATGGTGGCGGGATACAAATAAACATTATTATTATTATTATTATTATTATTATTATTATTATTATTATTATTATTATTATTATTACAGTAGAGTCTCACTTATCCAAGACTCGCTTATCCAAGGTTCTGGATTATCCAACACATTTCTGTAGTCAGTGTTTTCAATATATTGTGATACTTTGATGCTAAATTCATAAATACAGTAATTACTACAAAGCATTACTGCATATTGAACTACTTGTTCTGTCAAATGTGTTGTATAACATGATGTTTTGGTGCTTAATTTGTACAATCATAACTTAATTTAATGTTTAATAGGCTTTTCCTTAATCTCTCCTTATTATCCAACATATTTGCTTATCCAACGTTCTGCCGGCCCATTTATGTTGGATAAGTGAGACTCTACTGTATTATTATTATTATTTCTCTAGTGCGATGAAGTAGTGAGTCTACCTCACAGCCCTGATTATTGCATTGGACTCCTTCATGTTGATTGGAACTGTAATTTGTTTGTTTTAAGTGAACTGTTTTTACTGCTATCTTATGATATTTTTTATTATGTTTGATTGTTCGTGCCATTGTATGATTTTTTGACAACTTTCTGTTTTGCACATAGGTTGGAAATCGCTCATCTCTCGAGGAGATGGAGCGGTATATAAATAAAGATTGTTTATTATTATTATTATTATTATTATTATTATTATTGACACAAAGACATAGTATGACACAGCAAACGAGATATATATGCTGGATTTAGTATCACAAAATCACGAAATAATAATAATAATGTGTTGTCGAAGGCTTTCATGGCCGGGATCACAGGGTTGTTGTATGTCTTTTGGGTTGTGTGGCCATGTTCCAGAAGTATTCTCTCCTGACGTTTCGCCCACATCTATGGCAGGCATCCTCAGAGGTTGTGAGGTATGGATAAATTAAGTAAGGAAAGAAAAGAATATATATCTGTGTAGAGTCCAGGGTGTGGCAAGAATCCTTTGTCACTGGGAAGCCAGCATTAATGTTTCAGTTAATCACCCTAATTAGCATTGGAAAGGTTTTTGTCTCTTGCCTGGGGGCATCCTTTCTTCAGTCATTAGTTGTGCTCTGCCCTCAGAGTGTTGGTTCCCATCTACTGTTTTGATTTTAGAGTTTTGTAATACTGGTAGCCAGATTTTGTTCATTTTCATGGTTTCTTCCTTTCTGTTGAAGTTGTGGACAACAGTTGTGGGCGAAACGTCAGGAGAGAATACTACTGGAACATGGCCACACAGCCCGAAAGACATACAACAACCCAATAATAATAATAATAATAATAATAATAATAATAATAATAATAATAATAATGAGAAGAAGAAGAAGAAGAAGAAGAAGAAGAAAATTGCACAGACAGACTACAAACAGAAGCACAACTGTGTGGCCCAAATGATCCATTGGAACTTATGCCTCAAGTACCACCTGCCAGCAGCAAAGAACTGGTGGGATCACAAACCAGCAAAGGTCATGGAAAATGAACACGCAAAGATACTGTGGGACTTCCGAATCCAGACTGACAAAGTTCTGGAACACAACACACCAGACATCACAGTTGTGGAAAAGAACAAGGTTTGGATAATTGATGTTGCCATCCCAGGTGACAGTTGCATTGATGAAAAACAACAGGAAAAACTCAGCCGCTATCAGGACCTCAAGATTGAACTTCAAAGACTCTGGCAGAAACCAGTGCAGGTGGTCCCGGTGGTGATGGGCACACTGGGTGCCGTGTCAAAAGATCTCAGCCGGCATTTGGAAACAATAGACATTGACAAAATTACGATCTGACAACTGCAAAAGGCCACCCTGCTGGGTTTGCGCGCATCATTCGAAAATACATCACACAGTCCTAGACACTTGGGAAGTGTTCGACTTGTGGTTTTGTGAAACGAAATCCAGCATATCTATCCTGTTTGCTGTGTCATATAATGTCGTTGTGTCAATAATAATAATAATAATAATAATAATAATAATGGCCATACAGCCCAGAAAACTCACAGCAACCCAGCCTTTGACCACACATTTTTTAGGTCCTGGACTAAAGGGAACATAGATGTCAGTATTTTACCCTGTTAACTATAGACAGAAAAATTCCGCCTTAGGTGGGATGAGTCAGGTATAAGAAACAGAATGAATATGCAATCATTGTGGACTGTTAAAAAAAACCTCCAAAACTTTGCAACCTGGAAAAGATTCAGTACAATGCAGACAGAATATTTCTAATGGTCTCATGAAGGGTGTCAGGGAGGGAAGGAAGAAAGTGGTTGTTCAAAGAGCGAGACGGGGGAGTGGAACTAGACTAGAATTCCCTACAGTTTCCAGAGACTTTGCTTCTTCGCTTCTTCACAGGCTGCCGTAGATGCGTTTGATCACATCCGCCTCTTCTTTGTCCAGGATGCCCTTGTCCACGTAAGCGTCCGCCTGTTGATCGATGAAGTCTCGAAGCTTGGAAAGGTCATAATCTGGAACGCAAGGAGGAATGAAACGCATGAGTCTTGTCTGTATCAGTCTCTCAGTTAGTACAACAATTTCATTTCCAAGCTGACATAGACTAACTCAGCCATAGCAGAGCACTTGATGAACCAACCTGGACACAGGACAGAAAGGAGGAAACCACGAAAATGAACAAAATCTGGCTACCAGTATTAAAAAACTCAAAAATCAGAATCTATATATATAAAAGAGTGATGGCATCAGGGCAGCGGACAAAACAACAAAACTACAGGCCCCCAACCTCGAAATTTGACAACACAACCCATCATCCATGCCTCTAGGTTGATACAACAAAAAGAAAAGAAAAATAAAGTCCTAATTACAGGGAAAGGAATAATTGTTTTTATCCAATTGCTGCCAGTTAGAGGGCTAAGCTCCGCCCACTTGGTCTCCTAGCAACCTACTCAGCCCAGGGGACAGGCACAGTTAGGCCTCACTTAGGCCTTTTCCACAGATTATCTGATTTTAACTGGATTATATGGCAGTGTAGACTCAAGGCCCTTCCACACAGCTATATGACCCATTTATAATCTTATATTATCTGCTTTGAACTGAATTATCTTGAGTCCACACTGCCAGATAATTCACTTCAGTGTGCATTTTATACAGCTCTGTAGAAGGGGCAGTTCTAAGCAGATAATATAAGATTACAAATATACAGTAGAGTCTCACTAATCCAATATAAACAGTGTCCTCTATCCTCACCACTTTCACAGTACACAAACAACCAAATGCATACTAACATAAAGACAACCATACAACACACATTCAATACCACCACTACCTCAACAATTTCTCACCAACACCACCAGACAACGCCACAGCAAAGCGTGGGCAGGCACAGCTAGTAGTAAATAAAAAGCAACACTCTGAAAACAGAGGATTTCCAGACATGAATCAACCAAGGGCAGTTAATGACTTTAAACAAAGGATGCCCCAGAGGCAGGAAGAAGACAGCAGATATGCTTTTCAATGCTAATTAAGGTGATTAACTACAACATTCACACTGACCTCTCTCACCCTAGACTTTCCAGAGATATATATTAACCTCTTTGCTTAGTTTTCTCCGTACCTCACAACCTCTGAGGATGCCTGCCATAGATGTGGGCAAAACGGCAGGAGAGAATACTTCTGGAACATGGCCATACAGCCCGGAAAACATACAACAACCCTGTGATCCCGGCCATGAAAGCCTTCGACAACACACACAGGATTAGCCCAGGGCTGTGGCGCAGACGGGAGAGCAATGAGTCACTGACCAGGAGGTCATAAGTTCGAGGCCCGCTCGGAGCTATGTTTGTTTGTCTTTGTCCTGTGTTAAAAAAGCATTGAATGTTTGCCTAATATGTGTAATGTGATCCGCCCTGAGTCCCCTTCGGGGTGAGAAGGGCGGAATATAAATGATGTAAATAAATAATAAATAATAATAAAAATATTATTTGAGAACACAGAAATGCTCGACCACTCCGACATCCACTCTGTCAGACTATACAAAGAAGCCATTGAAATCCACAAGCATGTGGACAATTCCAACAGAAAGGAGGAAACCATGAAAATGAACACAATCTGGCTACCAGGCATAAACAACTCTAAACTCCGAAAGCAACCCGAAAGATAGTTGTATCTATCAAGTAGGAAATTTAGGTACTACTTATATGTGGGGAGGCTAATTTACGACACCATAAAAAAAAACACCCAGCTGCTGTTGGAATGAGGAAGTTGCCATCACAGTGGATGATGAAGCAGCTGCTCACCCTGTGACCGGAATCAAGCATACCCTCAGGAAATTGGAAGCTGGAGAAGGTTTAAATTGCCTCTGTGTCTGTCTCTGTCTCTGTTCTATGTTATATGGCATTGAATGTTTGCCTTATATGTGTGCAATGTGATCCGCCCTGAGTCCCCCTCTGGGTGAGAAGGGCGGAATATAACTACAGTAGAGTCTCACGTATCCAAGCCTCGCTTATCGAGGTTTCTGGATTACCCAAGCCATTTTTGTAGTCAATGTTTTCAATATATCGTGATATTTTGGTGCTAAATTCGTAAATACAGTAATTACAACATAACATTACTGCGTATTGAACTGCTTTTTCTGTCAAATTGGTTGTAAAACATGTTTTGGTGCTTAATTTGTAAAATCATAACCTAATTTGATGTTTAATAGGCTTTTCCTTAATCCCTCCTTATTATCCAAGCTTCTGCCAGCCCATTTAGCTTGGATAAGTGAGACTCTAAGGTAAAGGTAAAGGTTTTCCCCTGACGTTAAGTCCAGTCATGTCTGACTCTGGGGGTTGGTGCTCATCTCCATTTCTAAGCCGAAGAGCCGGCGTTGTCCGTAGACACCTCCAAGGTTATGTGGCCATAGGCATGACTGCATGGAGCGCCGTTACCTTCCCGCTAGAGCGGTACCTATTAATCTACTCACACTGGCATGTTTTCGAACTGCTAGGTTGGCAGGAGGAGACTCTACTGTACTGCAAATAAATAAATAAAATCAGGACAGTAAATAAAGAGCAACACTCTTTATGGAATTTATGGAATTCCAGACAGAAAGTGATCAGGGCCAGCGAATACCTCCCAAAAGGATTCCCCCAGGCAGGAAGCAGTCAGGCTTTGAAATTGCAAGGCTATTCAATGCTATTCAAAGTGGCCAATTGCAATATTCACACTTGCCTCCAACAGAAAAGAGTTCTTTCTCCCACCCTGAACATCATTCCACAGATATATAAACCTCACTTGCCTAGTTTCCAACAGACTCCACAACCTCTGAGGATGCCCGCCATAGAGGTGGGCGAAATGTCAGAAGAGAATGCTTCTGGAACATGGCCATGCAGCTTGGAAAATTCACAACAACCTAGTGATTCTGGCCATGAAAGCCTTTGACAACACATTAAACTTGAACC
This sequence comes from Anolis carolinensis, assembly GCF_035594765.1. NCBI lineage: Eukaryota > Metazoa > Chordata > Lepidosauria > Squamata > Anolidae > Anolis > Anolis carolinensis. The sequence goes on along the minus strand of NW_026943822.1, from coordinate 17,621,572 downwards.
TTTTTGGGAGCTGCTGTCTTCCATTAACAAGTCTGCTTCGGTTTGTAATTGGTAATTGGAAGGCAAAGCTAGGCTTAATTTGAAAGTCTTATTGCCGAAGCACATATCTCAGCGGAAATAAACCCCGCTGTGAGAGGGAAATGAGTTAATTGGAGGAAATACACATCTCCATTAATATCGGATTGAGCTCTGCCTGATTACTACTGATACCCAAACTCTCCCTTCCTTTGTTTATTTCTCCCATCCCTTTGTTCTTAATCTCTCAGCCGGACTTGGAATATACAGTTGTTTTGAATATTATCTTCTGCAAAGTAAAAGGGCCGGCCACGAAATTGCCAAGTTGCCAAATGGCAAAGGACAACCTAAGGCGAGTCAGCTAGAGCATATGAACTACAGTATATACTCGAGTATAAGCCGACCCGAATATAAGCCGAGGTACCTAATTTTACCACAAAAAAAACCTGGGGAAACATTGACCCCAGTATAAGCCGAGGGTGGCAAATTTCAGAAATAAAAACAGATAGCAATAAAATTACATTAATTGAGGCATCTGTAGGTTAAATGTTTTTGAATATTTACATCAAGCTCAAATTTAAGATAAGACTGTCCAACTCTGATCAAATCATTATTCTCATCTTCTTCAATGTAAATGTGCTTATGTATCCTTTTAATCATCATAGAGTAAAATAATACATGTAATAATAATAATAATAAATAGAGGAAAATAATACAAGTAATAATAAATAGAGGAAAATAATAAATGCAATAATAATAATAATAATAACAAGATCAGAGTGAAATACATAGAGTAAAATAATACATGTAATAATAATAATAATAATAATAATAATAATAATAAAAACAGGAAAATAATACAAGTAATAATAAATGTAATAATAATAATAACAACAAGATCAGAGTGAAATAATAAATGTAATAATAATAATAATAATAATAATAATAATAATAATAATAATAAAAATAATAATAATAATAGAGTAAAATACATCACACAGTCCTAGACACTTGGAAAGTGTTCGACTTGTGATTTTGTGATACGAAATCCAGCATGTCTATATTGTTTGCTGTGTCATAATAAAATAATAATAAAAATAATAATAATAGTAGCAACAATAATAGAGAAAAATAATAAATGTAATAATACCAATAATAATAGAGAAAAATAATAAATGTACCATATATTCTCGAGTATAAGCTGACCCAAATACAAGCCAACCAGGACCCTCACCCGAGTATAAACCGAGGGTTTTTTTTTCAGTATTAAAAAGAGGGCTGAAAAGCTAGGCTTATACTCAAGTATATACAGTATATCCTTTATTTCCTTTAATTTCAAAATAAACCGTACAGTTTTAAATTTCAATTTTAATAATAATAATAATAACAACAACTTTATTTATGTACCCCGCCTCCATCTCCCCGCAGGGACTCGGGGCGGCTAACATGGGGCCAAGCCCAAATAATCATAAAAAACAGGATAAAGTACATACAAAACAAAACAAGCATCATCAACAAAAGTTGAAACAGAATAAACAGAATTTTAATATGTTTTCAAACTGCTAGGTTGGCTGGAGCTGGAGTTAACGACAGGAGCTCACCCTGTTGGCGGATTCAAACCGTCAACCTTCCAATTGAAAGTTGACAGTTCAAAGCCCAGGTCAGGGTGAGCTCCTGGCCTTTAGCCCAGCCTTTGCCTACCTAGCAAAATGCGAGTAGATAAATAGGTACACGCAAGGAAGCCTTTGTGCTTATTTCAGTATCTCTTCTCACTTCCCAGAATTTTAAAACAAAATGGAAGAATGCCTTTATAATCTCTCATTTTAGGCATAATCGGGTAAATACGTTTTGCGGTGCTATTCTAATTAATAGACACGAGCACATCCCTTCTTTCTGTTAAGTTCTGTATAAAAGTACAATAATGGGCACATTAGCGAAAATCAGGACTATCGGCCCATCTGTCGCCTCAATTAACATTTATGCCTAAGGAACTCTGCTAAAACATTTCCCTGGGATTCACTCCACGGCTTTGCAGATTAATAATTCAAGTCGCGGTGCCAAGTGTATTATGAGTCGCAGCATCTCTTGCCCTATTTTTCTTTAATAACTGAAGGCTAAATGTGAAGCTTATTTCCAATTGTCTTTCTTAACCCTCTGTGGGTTTCTCATCCCTATGAGTTGTGGGATTCTGACTCTGGGGGTTGGTGCTAATCTCAGTTTCTGAGCCGAAGAGCCGGCGTTGTCCATAGACACCACCAAGGTCATGTGGCCAGCATGACTGCATGGAGTGCCACTACCTTCCCCTATTCATCTACTCACATTAGCATGTTTTCGAACCGGGGCTAACAGTGGGAGCTCACCCCGCTCCTCAGATTCCTTTCGGTCAGCAAGTTCAGCAGCTCAGCCGTTTAACCTGCTGCACCACCAGGGGCTCCTTACATTCATATTAGAGTGTTCTAAAGCACAGTTCACACGACGCCATGGAATTTAGCTCTGATGTGAATGCTCTTGGGCTGCTTCCCATCACAACAACCCACTTCTGGCATCTTACCTTCTTTGTTTCCCTGTGTGTTATGTTTCTTCAGCCATTCTATGTTCTTTCGGATGGCTTCCAAATATGCCTCCGCTTTCCCTGCAAAAGCAAAAAAAGGAAAGAGAAACGGAACCACTTATTAGTGAGTCTGGATATATTGCGTGGCCAGTTCATAATTTTTGGTAAGCACAGAGTCAAATCAAACCATGCCTGACTAGTTTTATGGAACGGTCCTGCAATTGTCACAATGATTTACAGATGAACCAACCTGGACACAGCATATTATTTGAGAGCACAGAAATGCTGGACCACTTTCACAACCACCATTGAAAATCCACAAGTATGTGGACAATTTCAACAGAAAAGAGGAAACCATGAAAGTGAACAAAATCTGGCTACCAATATTAAAAAAACCTCTAAAATCAGTTCAATAAATAAAGAACAACACTCAGAAAACAGGGAAATTCCTGACAAGAAACAATCGGGACCAGCTAATAATAATAATAATAATAATAATAATAATAATAATAATAATAATAATAATAATAATGATCCATTGGAACTTATGCCTCAAGCACCACCTCCCAGCAGCAAAGAACTGGTGGGATCACAAACCAGCAAAGGTCGTGGAAAATGAACACGCAAAGATACTGTGGGACTTCCGAATCCAGACTGACAAAGTTCTGGAACACAACACACCAGATATCACAGTTGTGGAAAAGAACAAGGTTTGGATAATTGATGTCGCCATCCCAGGTGACAGTCGCATTGATGAAAAACAACAGGAAAAACTCAGCCGCTATCAGGACCTCAAGATTGAACTTCAAAGACTCTGGCAGAAACCAGTGCAGGTGGTCCCGGTGGTGATGGGCACATTGGGTGCCGTGCCAAAAGATCTCAGCCGGCATTTGGAAACAATAGACATTGACAAAATTACGATCTGCCAACTGCAAAAGGCCATCCTGCTGGGATCTGCACGCATCATCCGAAAATACATCACACAGTCCTAGACACTTGGGAAGTGTTCGACTTGTGGTTTTGTGAAACGAAATCCAGCATGTCTATCTTGTTTGCTGTGTCATACAACATCGTTGTGTCAATAATAATAATAATAATAACTGGGTGCCGTGCCAAAAGATCTCAGCCGGCATTTGGAAACAATAGACATTGACAAAATTACGATCTGCCAACTGCAAAAGGCCACCCTGCTGGGATCTGCACGCATCATCCGAAAATACATCACACAGTCCTAGACACTTGGGAAGTGTTCGACTTGTGATTTTGTGATACGAAATCCAGCATATCTATCTTGTTTGCTGTGTCATAAAATAATAATAATAATAATAATAATAATAATAATAATAATAATAATAACAACAACTTTATTTTTGTACGCCGCCTCCATCTCCCCGAAGGGACTCAGGACGGCTAACATGGGGCCAAGCCCAGAACTCCCAGCTAACACCTCCCAACAAAGGATTCCCCTAGGCAGAAATCAGCCAGGCCTTGAAGCTGCAAAGTTTGTCAGTGCTAATCAAGGTGATTAATTGCAACGTTTACACTTGCCTCCAACAGACAAGAGATTTTTTCCCCACCCTGGACATTATTACACAGATATATAAACCCCACTTGCCTAGTTTCCAACAGACCTCACAACCTCTGCCATAGATGGGGGTGAAACGTCAGGAGAGAATGCTTCTAGAACATGGCCATAAAGCCTGGAAAACTCACAGCAACCCATTTACAGCAGAGCCAGATGAGGCTTTTATCGCACCATTAAAAACACCAATTTTCATGAGTTTAGGCAATGCAGACCATTACCAGTAACCTCACTGGAAGCGAAGATGATTAAACTGGGACCGTTGTACTTTGGACACATCATGAGACAATGCGTTTCACTGGAAAAGATGGCAAAAGTGAAAGAACGTTTTCCTCTTTTAATCCAAGAAATAAAACTGCCCTTTTGGAATGAGTAATAATAAATATCAAGTCCATTTTATATGATGGGTTTTCAGTTTCTAAATGAAGACTCGCTTTGCCTACAATATAAGCGAGACAAAAACAGTTCAAAGCTAACCTAATATAGTCTCCGGAGGACTATTAAAGTTTAATGGATTCTGAACTTTGCCGGAGCTTCGCTGATGTAACAAGCCACCAATTTTCAGGAAAAAAAACAAAACAAGAGCTATTAGCTTCCTAAAAAGTTCTTGACATCTCAACTTATCTTATTCCATCCAGAGCAGTCCTTTGAAGAAGATATAGATTAAGAATTAACAACTGGGGAATCTGGGCCACTGTGAGTTTTCCGGGCTGTATGACGATATTCCAGAAGCACTCTCTCCTGATGTTTCACCCTCATCTATGGCAGGCATCCTCAGAGGTTGTGAGGTCTGTTGGAAACGAGGCAAGTGGGGTTTATATATCTGTAGAATAGTGTCCAGGGTAGAAGAAAGAACTCTTTGTCTGTTGGAGCCAAGTGTCAATGCTCACTTCAACTGATGGGGAGTTTTCCTGCAATATCAGATTAGGTTTCCGCACAGAGGGAGTGAAGGATAGAAACCCAGGTATGTGAGGCGTGATCTCATGGCTTCTTGGTTGATCTTGGGCTTAAATTAAGGTCCAGGTTCCTGTTTCAAATCTCGAATTCATGATTTAAGTCTCCTGTCATTGCCTATGTTCCTGGATGAGCTTTGCCTTGTGAAAAGTTCCTGCTTTCATGCTTATGGATTTATGCATGTGGTCTTGACTTCCTTGATTTCATGTATTTTTGGACTATTGTTCTTTTGTATATGGACTACTGCTATTTTATAGCTCTTTTGGAGATAATGCTTCTGGAACATGGCCATACAGTCCGGAAAACTTGCAGCAACCCAGATCTTTCTTACCTTTGGGCTCTTCGTCGTTCTCTGTGTTTTGTTCTTCGATTTTCGTGGAATCCTTCAGCGTTTCGTATTCCTTTTCCATTTTAGCGGCGGCTGCCTTTGTGCTGTCAGACTCTTCAGTGCTCTTGTCTAGAGAGGGTGCAAACAGAGCATCTCCTCAGCTCTCTATCGTCTGAACATTATGTTCATTTTATCACCTGGTGACTTCTTGAAGGAAGTGTATAAAAGGTGTAAAGAGGTACGTACTTGGCCAGACTTGACTCTCTAAGGCAGGGGTCCCCAAACTTTTTAAGTGGAGGGCCGGTTCATGGTCCCTCAGGCTGTTGAGGGGCCGAATTATCATTTGAAAAAAATGCAAACAAATTCCTATGCACACTACACATGTCTTATTTGTAGTGCCAAAAAAACCCCCCAACAACTATTTTATTTATTTATTACATTTATACCCCACCCTCTCACACATATTAGTATTATATATTACTATATTGTCCTATACCACTACCGTAATATTATTAGTAATATTACATTTAATATATAATGTATACTTAATATTATTATATTGTATAATTGTTAGTATTATATTGTATTACATTATAATATTAGTATCAATGTTATATGTATACACAATATATTCAATTGTTACCATAGCACAATATTAGTACAGTAGAGTCTCACTTATTCAACATAAATAAGCCGGCAGAATGTTGGATAAGCGAATATGTTGGATAATAAGGAGGCATTAAGGAAAAGCCTATTAAACATCAAATTAGGTTATGATTTTACAAATGAAGCACCAAAACATCATGTTAGACAACAAATTTGGCAGAAAAAGTAGTTCAATACGCAGTAATGCTATGTAGTAATTACTGTATTTATGAATTTAGCACCAAAATATTATGATATATTGAAAACATTGACTACAAAAATGCGTTGGATAATCCAGAACGTTGGATAAGTGAGTGTTTGATAAGTGAGACTCTACTGTAAATGAAAGAACAATACAATATTTTAAAATAAAAACAATTTTAACCAACATAAACCTATCAGGATTTCAATGGGAAGTGTGGTCCTACTTCTGGCCAATGAGATAGTCAAGTTAAGTAGGATTGTTGGTGTGAAGTCTAAAACTGAGGGTGGGGGCCAGGTAAATGACCTTGGAGGGCCGCATCCGGCCCCCGGGCCTTAGATTGGGGACCCCTGCTCTAAGGTCTCTGGTAGAAACCTTTGAATGCCATCCATTTGTCATTCTTATGTTCTACTCAATAAAGGACCACTAGCTGTGCCAGGCCACATGTTGCTGTGGCGAAGTCTGGTGGTATGGGAAATAAACTATTGAGGAATTGGTGATAGTTAAGGTAAAGGGTAAAGGTTTTCCCCTGACATTAAGTCCATTATAAATGGGTTATATAGCTGTGTGGAAGGGCCTTGAGTCTACACTGCCATATAATCCAGTGCAAATTAGATAATCTGTGGAAGAGGCCTAAGAGAGGCCTAAGTCTGCCTGTCCCCTGGGCTGAGTTGGTTGCTAGGAGACCAAGTGGGCAGAGATTAGTCCTCTAACTGGCAGCAATTGGATAAAAACAATTATTCCTTTACCTCTAATTAGGACTTTATTTTTCTTTTCTTTTTGTTGTATCAACCTAGAGGCATGGATGATGGATTGTGTTGTCAAATTTTGAGGTTGGGGGGCCTGTAGTTTTGTTGTGTTGTTGGTCGCCATGATGCCATCACTTATTTATATATATAGATATTTGAAAAAAAAATACAACCTCTCATTTAAGGATTGTAAGAAGGGAGCGCAGGGATGGAGAAGATGCAAACTCCTAGGCAACAGATAATGGCCTAAGAGTAGTTCAGATACATTTCATAACCGTAAAAAATAACCGAATGGTTGTTTTAAGTACCTGAGAGGAGCTTGGCTTTCGTACCGGGCTTCTCAAGTTTCTTTCTCGTCTGCAGAGCGATCATTGCATCCAGGTTTTCTAGAAAGCAGAAACAGAGAGTAATTCATTATTAAGCCATGTTGTAACTCTATCCGAAAGGTTCTTGTGCTCCTTCCCAATCCAGAAAAATCCAAACATTATTTCAATAGGATTGCGCCGAAAGGTAAAGCCTCCGTTGACAATCATCCCATCATACCATCCACTGACTTCATCAGATTCTGTTGGAAATATTTATTATTTATTTACAGTATTTATAGTCCGCCCTTCTCACCCCGAAGGGGACTCAGGGCGGATCACATTATATACATATAGGGCAAACATTCAATGCCCATATACACGTAGAACCGAGACAGAGACAGACAGACGCAGAGGCAATTTAACCTTCTCCTGAGGGGATGTTCGATTCTGGCCACAGGGGGGAGCAGCTGCTTCATCGTCCACTGTGACGGCACTTCCTCATTCCAACGTCATAAATTAGTTAAATTTGCCTCCCCACTTTTTTTTTTATAAGTGGTACCTTATTTCCTACTTGGTAGATGCAACTATCTTTCAGGTTGCTAGGTCAGCAACGAGCAAGGGCTATTTTTTATTTTTTTAATTGACAGGTGCTCACCCCGCCACGGGCTGGCCTCGAACTCATGACCTCATGGTCAGAGTGATTTATTGCAGCAGGCTGCTCACCATCCTGTGCCACAGCCCGGCCCCATAGCAACCGTCTTCAAGCCTCCAGTAGTAATTTGTGTTTTATATGATTCTGCTTGCTTACTACATTGTATATATATGTTTTGGTATGCAGCCTTCCCTTTACTCTATGTTTCCTGAGGTTGTGGGAGGGGCTGCAGATCACATGATCAGATCTGGGACTGCTCTGAGCTCAGACTCCAGTTTATAACACACAAACGCTATTAGACTATGGACTGTCCATATAATCTGGATTATATGGCAGTGTAGAAGGGGCCTAAGAATTGGCCTCCTCCTTCTCAATAAGGCCCCTTCTACACTGCCATATAATCCAGATTATAAACTCAGATAATTCACATCTGCTTTGAACTGGATTATATGAATCTAAACTGCCATATAATTCAGTTCAAAGCAGATAATGTGGATTTTATACGGCAGTGTAGAATGCGCCTGAGGCCCCTTCTTCACTTCTCTATATCCCATGATCTGATCCCAGATTATTTGCTTATCCCAGATTATATGGCAGTGGAGACTCATATAAACCAGTTCAAAGCAGATAATCTGGGATCAGATTTTGGGATATAGGACAGTATAGATCCAGCCTTAGCTCAATATGTGCAAGTCCAGTTTTGCACTACAAAGTCAGGCCCCTTCTACTGCCATATAATCCAGATTATCAAAGCAGATAATAATAATAATAACAACAACAACAACAACAACAACAACAACAACAACAACAACTTTACTTTTGTATCCTGCTTCCATCTCCCCGAAGGGACTGGGGCAGCTCACATGGGGACAAGCCCGAACAACATAATTTAAAACATAATCTACATTATCTGCTTTGAACTGGTTTATATGAGTCTATACTGCCATATAATCCAGATTATCAAAGCAGATAATAATAATAATAATAACAACAACAACAACAACAACTTTACTTTTGTATCCTGCTTCCATCTCCCCGAAGGGACTTGGAAAGTTGAAGCATGAGGTTTTTAGACAAATGGATCTAATTTACATAGGTTTTAATTTTTAATGATGTATTTTAATGATGTATTTTTATAGTTTTAATTGATTATATGTACTGTTTTTGTTTTATTATTATGTTCTTGGCATTAAATGTTGCCAACTGTTGTAAGCCGCCCTGAGTCCCCCCGGGTGAGAAGGGCGGGGTATAAATGCTGGAAATAAATAAATAAATAAATAAAATAAGTTCACATGGGGACAAGCCCGAACAACATAATTTAAAACATAATTTACATTGTCTGCTTTGAACTGGATTATATGAGTCTATACTGCCAGATAATCTGGTTCAAAGCAGATAATCTGGATTTTATATGGCAGTGTAGAAGTGTTGAAGCAACAGGCAAGCTGAGGACAAAGGAGGATTTTGGAAGGAGGAGAGAGAAACTGGGACATTTTAAAAGAAGCTGGAAAAGTGGGATGGCAGAGGATTAATCGGGATCGTCCCTGCCAAATGAGAATAGTTTGAGATATCACAAACACAAGGAACTTTAACTTTTTTTAAATGCGGAAAACCTCTTCAAGAGTTCAATAGCCACTGAGCAGGATGTGCGGCCTCTTGTTTACAGAGTTTAAAATTTAAAAAAAAGCAACTAGCAGTGTTTCAGATCCAGACTTGACGTAGATCCCCACCAGCTGTGGCCTGCATATGTGCACAACATTTGCTTTGAGTTATCCTAATGGGGTGACTCATCCAGAGAAATGCCAGTCTCTTGGACAGTAGCTAAGCAACTGGCTGTCCTAGTTTGGGCTGGAACAAGATCTGATGTCACGCCTGGGTCAGTTGCCTTGGAAACTTTTTATTTTATTTTTAAGGACCAAAATAAGAAGATAAAAATCATCAGGGCAGGAACATCTGGCTACCCATTTCCAATGGCGCTAATTAAGGCAAATATTCCTAGAACTTGGGATGCAATCAATACAACATGACCCTTCTATCTGCATGGGATAAAGCTCTGGCTATTGTGTGGCTACATGAAACTTAGCGGATCCTATTGAAATGAAGGACAACTGGATCAAGAGTATCACGGAGTTGCATTGGAGAACCAATAAAGAACCTAAATGAAGTGATAAATGAAATGGCAAGTATTGACCTGGATGCACTTTTGAAAAGAGTGTCAAGTGGTCAATAGGAAGTTCAAAATATTTTTGTTTGACCTGACTTGCTTGTTTTGTTTCACACATATACTGTATATACTCGAGTATAAGCCAACCCAAATATAAGCTGAGATACCTAATTTTACCATAAAAAACTGGGAAAACTTATTGACTCGAGTATAAGCCGAGGGTGGGAAATGCAGCAGCAGCTAACGGTAAATTTCAAAATAAAAATAGATACCAATAAAATTACATTAACTGAGGCACCAGCAAGTTAAATATTTTTGAATATTTACCAGATTTCAAAGAAAAAACAGTAAACTAGCTCTGTAAGTGGAAAAGTAGGGTAAACAAAAACAATATGGTATTAACAATAACTCAACAACAACAACAATAAAACTTCAAACTATCTATCTCCCCATGGGGACTCAGGCCGGCTTCCAACATAGTAACAGGCAACATTTAATGCCTATATAAACAATGCAGAGCTAGATATAGATCTATAATTATATATACTAATTTCACATATGCATTTTCCCCTGAAATGTTTTCAAATCCTCTCTATATATGTGCATTTCCCTCCCACATCTATCTAGAAATCTCTATATGTGTGTGTGTGCGCATTTCCCCTGTAGTATTTCCAAGCCCTATATATCTATATTCATATATATCTAGCTAGACATCTCTCTATATATAGATAATTATATCTGCATAGGATTTGCAAAGACTTGCAAACATGTGAGGCAAAAATTCATATACAAAAATAATGTATACATATAGATACATACAGTTATATGAAATCTCTAGATATCTATATGTATATAGGATTTGCAAAGACTTGCAAACATATGAGGGGAAATTAATATATAAAATTTATATATAGAGAGTGAAACAAATATTTAGGTACAGTAGAGTCTCACTTATCCAAGCTAAATGGGCCAGCAGAAGCTTGAATAAGCGAATATCTTGGATAATAAGGAGGGATTAAGGAAAAGCCTATTAAACATCAAATTAGGTTATGATTTTACAAATGAAGCACCAAAACATCATGTTATACAACAAATTGGTCAGAAAAAGTAGTTCAATACGCAGTAATGTTATGTTGTAATTACTGTATTTACGAATTTAGCACCAAAATATCATGATATATTGAAAACATTGACTACAAAAATGGCTTGGATAATCCAAAGGCTTGGATAAGCGAGGCTTGGATAAGTGAGACTCTACTGTACTTAGGGATTACAAAGGCTTGCAAGGGGAAGTGCCTACATATTTGTAGCAGAAATTAACAAATATTTCAGGGACAAATGCTTTTATAAGATTAATGGGTTCTTCTTCCTGACTTGCAAGGGCTTATTTTCCTTTTCAAAACATTCCCTTGGTTAAGAGCAAGGGAGGCTTTGGAAAAACAAACACACTGATAAGGGAGGAGAGAAATATACCATATATTGCAAGCAACGGCCTCCAGGCTCCGCTGCGGGCTTGACCTTTACCCCATTATAAGCCGAGGGAGGCTTTTTCAGCTCATAAAAAGGGCTGAAAAACTCAGCTTATCTTCGAGTATATACGTTATACTGTTAGGTTTAAACGAAAAGTCTACAGAAAGATATTCTACTGTTTTTTAAATTATGTAGGAACCTATCCTTATAGTTTCAATGTTATTTGTGTCTCTGTGCCAAATTTTCTTTCAAATATGCAATGCCTGGGAACTTATCTGTATTGTTTACTGAAGTATATGTGTATAATGTGTGCCTCTGTGCCTTTAAATCACCTGCTGACTTATGGCAACCTCATAAATCTCATAGGTGTTTCTTAGTCAAAGAATATTTGGAAGTGTTTTTGCCAATTCCTTCCTCTGAAATATAGCCTACAGCATTTGGCATCCACCGGTGGTCTTCCATCCAAAAACATAAACAAACAAACACATTGCAACAATATCAACATTAGCAACAGCAGCAACAACATCAACAACAAGATGACAGCAGCGAAGGGGCCCAGTTCTTGGATGCTTTGGAGTGTATGGGATGCGACGGGATGGGTGGCAAAGTCCAGCTGGGACATCATAAGATGGAAACAAGACGACAACGAGTTCTTGCCATTGGTTTACTAACCAGGGCTGGTCTGGCTTAGCTTCCAAGATTAAGTGGAATCTGTTGTCTTTTGGGTTCTTAAGCACCTGGTATCCCATTTGAATACTAACCAGAGCTGGCCTTGCTTAGCTTTTCCAAGTCTGAACAGGATGTGATACCTTTTAGGATATTTAGCCCATAACTGAAATCTTTGAAGAGTGTCCTTAACAGTACAATCGTTTCCATAAGTCAGTTTGGCAAAACAACCGCACTCAGGATGAATTGTTTTGCAAGGCTTTGCAGTTTCATCTTGTTTAAAAATAAAACCCAAAACTCAGGGGAGTTCCCGGGCGAAAAGCGTTGGAAAGCGAACGCTCAGCCTTATTATGGAAATGGCCACCAGCTTTGTTGCAAGATCTGGAGATATCCACCCACCCAGGCATTTAATGTAATAAACAGTAGAGATCTGGCTTTTTCTTGGCATTGTTGCTCTGTAGGCAATTCCAGAGCATTTCCCCCAAAAGGCAGCGCTTCTTTGCATAAGCAACTTATGGCTGAAAGGCAACCTTTCTCCCCGCAGCCCACACTTGCTCACTTGTCAGTATAATTTGGAAGCAAAGCAAATGGAAACATGGGCGGCAGGCAACTATTCTGAAGGGCAGACTCCTCTGACTTGCTGGTCTTGGAGGTGTCGGTGAATCATGGGCTCTGCCTGCTGGGGATGATGGAAGTTCTAGCTTGGCACATTCAGAGGGTGCCAGATTGGGAGCAGCTGCCATAGGGAAAACACACTCCCCGGTCTGCTGTTACGTTTCTCCCACTCCTTCCAGCCTTACTATAGTAAATGAATGGGAAATGATTGTCACTGAATTATGTTATCGGTGCTTCCAAAAAGAACATACTCCACTTTTAAATTTCAGCAGAAAGATAGCATGGTTTGTGTGTCAAATGACAACCCTCACATTTCCCATTTAGCCATGACAACCCATGGTATGACCTTGGACAAGTCATAACTTGTTTGTTTTACTCACAACTTCATGTAGTTAAATGTACAGGTACAATTTCTTGTACAGCTCTCTTTATAACAGTTCCAAGGAACTCAAACCTCAACTGACTTCTAACTTCTAACATAGCTTCTGTACTCAAACAGACCCAAGCCTCAACTGACTTCTAACTTCTAACATGGATTCTGTACTCAAACAGACCCAAGCTTCAACTGACTTCTAACTTCTAACACTGGCTTCTGTACTCAAACAGACCCAAGCTTCAATTGACTTCTAACATTGGCTTCTGACCCCAAACAGACTCAAACCTCAACTGACTTCTAACTTCTAACATTGGCTTATGTACTCAAACAGACTCAAGCCTCAACTGACTTCTAACTTCTAGCACTGGCTTCTGACCCCAAACAGACTCAAGCCTCAACTGTCTTCTAACTTCTAACACTGGCTTCTGTACTCAAACAGACTCAAACCTCAACTGACTTCTAACTTCTAACATTGGCTTCTGTACTCAAACAGATTCAAGCTTCAACTGACTTCTAACTTCTAGCACTGGCTTCTGACCCCAAACAGACTCAAGCCTCAACTGACTTCTAACTTCTAGCACTGGCTTCTGACCCCAAACAGACTCAAGCCTCAACTGACTTCTAACTTCTAGCACTGGCTTCTGACCCCAAACAGACTCAAGCCTCAACTGTCTTCTAACTTCTAACACTGGCTTCTGTACTCAAACAGACTCAAACCTCAACTGACTTCTAACTTCTAACATTGGCTTCTGTACTCAAACAGATTCAAGCTTCAACTGACTTCTAACTTCTAGCACTGGCTTCTGACCCCAAACAGACTCAAGCCTCAACTGACTTCTAACTTCTAGCACTGGCTTCTGTACTCAAACAGACCCAAGCTTCAATTGACTTCTAACATTGGCTTCTGTACCAAACAGACTCAAGCCTCAACTGACTTCTAACTTCTAACTCTGGCTTCTGTACTCAAACAGACTCAAGCCTCAACTGACTTCTAACTTCTAACATTGGCTTCTGTACTCAAACAAACTCAAGCCTCAACTGACTTCTAACTTCTAACACTGGCTTCTGTACTCAAACAGACTCAAGCCTCAACTGTCACTCCTCAACTGTCATCCTTTTAAACTGCATTCTAAGCCATCACTGAACCAGTCATGTGATCTGCAGCCATTCCCACTGCCTGAAGTACATAGAGCTAAGAAAACAACCAAAAAAGAAATAACTTCAGGAAATAAACCGGCACATTATAAAGCAGACAAAACATTAAATAGAGGAGGTTTGAGAAGGTTGCCATCTCCAAAAATATCTGAGGGATTTGAGGACTTGTGATTATTTTTTTCTACATTTTCTGCTGCCAGGTCCTTGTTGCTCTATTTTAAGGACACAAATAGCGATGTCCCTTTGAATCTCATTCTTTCAAATCACTGCCCATTGAGTGCCTGGCACCAAGGCATGGGTTATTTCAATATGAAATGATGGGTAGGTAAAAATAAACGGGCCGGCGGATGTGGGAACAATCCCCTGAACACTATTGAGAGGGTGGACTGGCATTTAATAAAAGAGATAATCAAGAATAAATGCAAAGTTCAGAGTTGGAGCGGATGAAAGATACATTGTGGAAACGAACTCTTCAAGCAACAAAATTGCTTTGAAAATAGAACAATGGATTCCGCACTCGTCCCCTCTTTCCTCTGCTCCAGATGGGTAGATGTGAATAGGAGAGCGTTGCGACCTGATTCTATTTCTGAAGTCATAATTCCACCCACTTGGCTATGAATCCAGTCATTGCTTCCTAATTGGCAGGATGCGCTCAGCTTGAAATACATAAGAGACCTCTCCCCATAACCGTGCCCTTGAGGGGAGCTTCAACATGAAGGCAACTATGCTGACCTTAGCCCTTTTCTCCCAGAACAAAACTTTTGTAAAGTGAAAGGATCTTAATCGCTTACTAGAGACCAAGTCCCTGTTCCAGTACGTTGTACTGCAAGATGAATAGGACACAAATAGTGAGTGGAAGAATCCACGTTAAGAGCCCACCTTGGAACACCATGAAAGGACCACATGGAGGTTATTAGACCAGATACATTGGTTAAGTAAATGTAAAGGTTTTCCCCTGACGTTAAGGGCCTCATTCCTAAGTATGGAACAAGGACAAAGAGGAAATCCTAGTGAGACCATAACAGAGAGTTTGACACATACCCTGTTTCCCCTAAAATAAGACATCCCCTGAAAATAAGACCTAGTAGAGGTTTTGCTAAATTGCTAAATATAAGGCCTCCCCCGAAAGTAAGACCTTGCAAAGTTTTTGTTTGGAAACATGCCCGCCAAACAGAACACCAGAACATTTATTGCATGCAGGATCGGTAAACGTACGTACCATAAAGTGCTGTACATGGAAATATTGGTAGTAACAAGAAATTATTGATAAGATTCACAGTTTGTCTGGTTATGCTGGTTTGTGATGACAACCACTGTACAGTATATAATAAATGTTCAATTTTTTTGTTCAACAATAAATGTGAATTCTTCTTCATGGAAAAATATGACATCCCCTGAAAATAAGACCTAGAGCATCTTTGGGAGCAAAAAATTAATATAAGACACTGTCTTATTTTCGGGGAAACACGGTAGATCCTAACTGATCTTGGAAGCTTAGAAGCATCAACACTGGATAATATTTGGATGGGAGACTATCGCTGACTAGCAAGTGCTGTGGCTATATTTCTGAGGGAGAAACAGACAAAACTACCTCTGAGAATTCCTTGTCTAAGAAAATCCTATGAAATATATGGGGTTACCATAAGTTGATGATGACTCGAAGGCACTATAGGTCTATAGGCCCGGGGCTGTGGCGCAGACGGGAGAGCAATGAGTCACTGACCAGGAGGTCATAAGTTCGAGGCCCGCTCGGAGCTATGTTTGTTTGTCTTTGTCCTATGTTAAAAAGGCATTGAATGTTTGCCTAATATGTGTAATGTGATCCGCCCTGAGTCCCCTTCGGGGTGAGAAGGGCGGAATATAAATGATGTAAATAAATAAATAAATAAATAAATATAGGCACCAAGGAATTCTTGAATGCTTTGGAGGAGGAGTTTCTGGCTGCAAAGTGAAGTGCCTGGTTGCCATCTTTCTTGCCTTTATCGGGAATAGCTCTGGGCTTATTGAGAGACCTGAAGGATGCGCAAGTCAGATCCTGCAAGGATGACATCATGCCAAGCTTGCAAATCCCCGGCTAGCCGTTGCCAAGACATGCTTGAAACTTCCCGTCTCTGCAGATTGGCAAATTAGGACCTTCCCCTTTCCCCCTGAAGCATGTGGCTTGCGTTGATAAATCATTTATTGCTCGGGATGCATAATTCAGTCTTGACGCTTCAGCCATAAAAGCTGAAGTATTTTAAGGCCAGGGACTCTTGTATAACTCCGTCAGCAGCAGGAGCTGCTCCAGATCAAGGTCCAAAACACCCCGAGGACCGAGGTTTGCCCATGCCTGATTTAGAGTCTCCCCCAAATTCATCAACTATTAGACCCAGTTAGTAATTTCCCTAAATAATGTCAAATGATGCACTTTTTTTCCTGGATTTCTTCTCAAACAGCCGCCCTTTGATTTCCTGGGCAGTCTCTCTGTGTGTCTTCTTCCCAGATGGCAGCAAATGTGCTCCGGAGCGACGGCATGCATTAAACCTTTTCTACGAATCGTAGCAACCTTGACAACAAAGCACTGCGCTCCCCACCTCTGCTCCATTAAGCTGATATCCTCATGGCTTTTGAAAACTCTGGAGGATATCAGATCACTGTTTTGAAGGGCAAAAAAAATAGTCTCTTCTCCACGGTGAGGCTAAAAATAGGGCATCAGTGAAGTGAAGCGAAGCACTTTCTGCTACAGTCGGCGGCTCCAAGGATGGAATATAATATTGGTCCAAAGAGGAAGAATGGAGCTGGGCCACAGCTGTGGCTGAGATTTCTTTAGAGAAGCTTCGCACACATAGCTGCACCCCACCGTTACAAATAATTTCTATGTGTGAATGAAACATCACAGTAAGAATATTACATAAAGAAGATCTGTTTAAAGCTACAGACATTGCAGTTGCTGTTGCCCGTTTGTGGTCTAAATCTATTTAGCAGCTTGTGATCCTTTATTTTATCCGTTTTAAACTTATCATTCCACCATGTCTCCTGTGTCAATATAACAATATAATAATATATAATACTCATATTATGCTATACTAATAATATAATATATTGCATATACATATAATATTGATAATAATATTATAATGTAATACATAATAATAATAATAATAATAATAATAATAATAATAATAATACATTATTATTATTCACACTTTGCCTCAGTGGTGAAGTGAGTTAAAGCACTAAGCTGGAGACGGAAAGGTCCCAGGTTCAAATCCCGGGAGCGGCGTGAGCGGCTGCTGTTAGCTCCAGCTCCTGCCAACCTAGCATTTCGAAAACATGCAAATGTGAGTAGATCAATAGGTACTGCTCTGACGGGAAGGTAACGGCACTCCATGCAGTCATGCCGGCCACATGACCTTGGAGGTGTCTACGGACAACACCGGCTCTTCGGCTTAGAAATGGACATGAGCACCAACCCCCAGAGTCAGACATGATTGGACTTAATGTCAGGGGAAACCTTTACCTTTACCTATTTATAAGACATGTAATATTACTAATAATATTGCAATATAGTGGTATAGCACAATATAGTAATATATAATGCTTATATTGTGTAAGTTAATAATCTAATAGATTGTATGTACTGGTAGCACAGTGTGTTAAAGCACTGAGCTACTGAACTTGCAGACCAAAAGGTCCCAGGTTCAAATCCCGGGAGCGGAATGAGCGCCCGCTGTTAGCCCCAGCTCCTGCCAACCTAGCAGTTCGAAAACATGCCAATGTGAGTAGATCAATAGGTACCGCTCCGGCGGGAAGGTAACGGCGCTCCATGCAGTCATGCTGGCCACATGACCTTGAAGATGTCTATGGACAACACCGGCTCTTCGGCCTAGAAATGGAGATGAGCACCAACCCCCAGAGTCGGACATAACTGGACTTAATGTCAGGGGAAAACCTTTACCTTTACCTACATACATATAACTTCTAAACCACCCTGAGTCCCCTTTGGGGTGAGAAGGGTGGAATATAAATGTCGCTAAGGAATAAATATTTATGCAATGGGAGCCTCCGGTGGTGCAGCGTGTTAAAGCACTGAGCTGCTGAACTCGAATCCCACGAGCGGAGTGAGCACCTGCTATTAGACCCAGCATCTGCCAACCTAGCAGTTAGAAAACATGCAAACGTGACTAGATCAATAAGTACTGCTCCAGTGAAAAGGTAACAGTGCTCCATGCGGTCATGCCAGCCAATGACCTTGGAGGTGTCTACGGACAACGCCGGCTCTTCGGCTTAGAAATGGACATGAGCACCAACCCCCAGAGTCAGACATGACTGGACTTAGCATCAGGGGAAACCTTTACCTTTACCTTAAGAGTTACCAAGAGAGTTTCAATCCTTGCAAGCTCATTGAACTATGCAGACATTAATGCACGCTGTTAGGAATTGTGGGAGTTGAAGTCCAAAACACCTGGAGAGCCAAAGTTTGCCTATATCTGTATATAGCCACTAAAAAGGAATATCCCACCCACGCTTCTAGTTTATAGTATGCATCTCTTTATGCTCCACAATTTGCATTAGGCAGCTTCACACGAAGATCAAAAATAAACAAATGGCACTCAACACTGTTTAAAATAAGTTGTCACCCAAAGTAGCAGCTTTGACAGGAACCAGTCCTGACGATGAAGACATGACAACGTATTCACAGCACAGCGACACAAAATATGGTTACAAGGAGTTGCAAATGCACTCTTACCTAAGTATGAAACGCCTTCCTCCGGCGTGATGGTTCCGTATTTAACCATCATCTTCACAAAGTCGATTAAAGTCTTCATGATCGTTATCAGCGTTTCTTTTTCCTTGGCTTCTTTCTCTGTTGTGATGAACAAAACATTCGCTCAAATTAGGGACACAAGATACAGTAGAGTCTCACTTATCCAACACTTACTTATCCAACGTTCTGGATTATCCAACACATTTTTTTAGTCAATGTTTTCAATACATCATGATATTTTGGTGCTAAATTTGTAAATACAGTAATTACTACATAGCATTACTGCGTATTGAACTACTTTTTCTGTCAAATTTGTTGTAAAACATGATGTTTTGGTGCTTAATTTGTAAAATCATAACCTAATTTGATGTTTTATAGGTCTTTCCTTAATCTCTCCTTATTATCCAACATATTCGCTTATCCAACAATCTGCCGGCCTGTTTATGTTGGATAAGTGAGACTCTACTGTACTGGGATAAAGGTTGGCAGTTCGAATCCTGAGTACAACTATATTGCAATATTATTAGTAATATTGCATGTTATATAAATATAAAATTATAATAGTGTATTATTATTATTATTACATTGTATTACATCATATTATTATCAATATTATACATATATACAATATAATATAATATTAGTATAGTATGAGTATTATATATTATATTTAGACATCTCAGGCTCATTGCAGCCTAAATCCTTGTTCTAGAAGTTATCGGAGCTCTCGATGGCACAGCTGGTTAAACTGCTGAGCTGCTGAACTTGCGGACCCAAAGGTCGGCGGTTCTAATCTAGGGAGCAGAGTGAGCACCTACTATTAGCCCCAGCTTCTGCCAACCTAGCAGTTCGAAAACATGCAAATGTGAGTAGATCAATAGGTACCGCTCTAGCGGGAAGGTAACAGCGCTCCATGCGGTCATGCCAATGACCACATGACCTTGGAGGTGTCTATGGACAACGCCGGCTCTTCGGCTTAGAAATGGAGATGAGCACCAAGCCCCAGAGTCGGTAAACCTTTACCTTTACTATAAGGACAGAGTTCAGCACTTTGGAGAGCTCCCTACATTTTCTGAATAAATTGGAGTAAATTCACATCTGAAATGACATGTCAGCACCACTCAAGAGTTTGAGGAAGTTACTTTTTTTGCGGACGCCAAATCCCCAAATATCCTCCATCAGCCAGACATGCACATTTTGAAATCTGAGATGCCTGAGCATTTGGAAATGCTCTCCAATGTTTTGACAAAGCTTGTCATGAAACTCACCAGAGTTAAGGCTTTTCAGTAGTTCGTAGAAATTAGGGAAATATTGGAGATCCTCAAAATTATCCTCAGGAGGCAACTCGTTCCTTCTTTCCAAGATGTTGGAAGAAGCCCATGTGTTATCTAATGTGTCGTCTTGCTCAGGAGCCTTTGGCACCTTCATAAAATAGATTATGAATATAATAAGTACAGCAATGTGGACACCAGAATCAAGAGAGAATCAATGCACATCTTATGCTTTCTTTTCTGTCTTTGGAGCTAGCGAGAGCGATATCTGACATGGGTTAGTTATTTGGGTTACCGTATATACTTGAGTATAAGCCGACCCGAATATAAGCCAAGGCACCTAATTTTACCACAAAAAAACTGGGAAAGCATTGACTCCAATATAAGCCGAGGGTGGTAAATTTCAGAAATAAAAATAGATACCAATAAAATTACATTAATTGAGGCATCAGTAGGTTAAATGTTTTTGAATATTTACATAAAGCTCTAATTTAAGATAAGACTGTCCAACTCTGATCAAATCATGATTCTCATCTTCTTCAATGTAAATGTGCTTATGTATCCTTTTAATAATAATAGAGCAAAATAATACATGTAATAATAATAATAATAATAAATACAGGAAAATAATACGTGTAATAATAAATAGAGTAAAATCATAAATGCAATAATAATAATAATAATATCAGAGTTAAATAATAAATGTACTATTAATAATAAAATAGAGTAAAATGAATGTAATAGTAGCAACAATAATAGAGAAAAATAATAAATGTAATAATACCAATAATAATAGAGAAAAATAATAAATGTACCATATATTCTTGAGTATAAGCTTCCAACTCTACTATTCTATGATTCTATGATTCTATGACCCAAATATAAGCCAACTAGGACCCTGACCCGAATATAAGCCGAGGGGGGCTTTTTCAGTCTTAAAAAAAGGGCTGAAAAGCTAGGCTTATACTTGAGTATATACAGTATATCCCACCCCCCAGCAGTATGAGGGACCATAATAATAATAATAATAATAATAATAATAATAATAATAATAATAATAAACTTTATTTATACCCCGCCACCATCTCCCCGTGGGGACAATGTTACAAAAGAAACAAAGCAAATACATAAACAATACACACAGTTTAAAACACAAGAAGATGATAAAACAGAAGTTAAAACAAAGGTTTATACAACAGTAATACAGTAGAGTCTCACTTATCCAACACTCACTTATCCAACGTTCTGGATTATCCAACGCATTTTTGTAGTCAATATTTTCAATATATCATGATATTTTGGTGCTAAATTCGTAAATACAGTAATTACTACATAGCATTACTGCGTATTGAACTATGTTTTCTGTCAAATTTGTTGTATAACATGATGTTTTGGTGCTTAATTTGTAAAATCATGACCTATTTTGATGTTTAATAGGCTTTTCCTTAATCCCTCCTTATTATCCAACATATTCGCTTATCCAACATTCTGCCGGCCTGTTTATGTTGGATAAGTGAGACTCTACTGTAATATCAATAGTAATAATATCAAACAACCACCAATGCAATTCAGTCAACTTCAAAGGTGGGGGGGGGGACTATAGCAGCAATATAAGTTATTATTATTATTTCATATCAGGAGCAACCGGAGTTGCTTCTGGAGTGAGAGAATTGGCCATCTGCAAGGACGTTGCCCAGGGGACGCCCGGATGTTTTTGATGTTTTACCATCCTTGTGGGAGGCTTCTCTCATGTCCCCGCATGGAGCTGGAGCTGATAGAGGGAGCTCATCCGCACTCTCCCCGGGTGGGATTCGAACCTGGCAGCTTTCAGGTCAGCAACCCAACCTTCAAGTTACGAGGCTTTTATCCCCTTGGCCACCGGGGGCTCCTAGCAATATAAGTTAAAATCTGTGTTGTCGAAGGCTTTCATGGCCAGAATCACAGGGTTGTTGTATGTCTTTCGGGCTGTGTGGCCATGTTCCAGAAGCATTCTCTCCTGACGTTTCGCCCACATCTATGGCAGGCATCCTCAGAGGTTGTGAGGTATGGTATATACCTCACAACCTCTGAGGATGCCTGCCATAGATGTGGGCGAAACGTCAGGAGAGAATGCTTCTGGAACATGGCCACACAGCCCGAAAGACATACAACAACCCTAAGTTAAAATCATTAGATTAAAATATCCCAATGAAAGGAACCCAATAACATGTATCGGCTCTCTGCTTAAAAAGTTTGAGGAGCCCTGGTATAGTGGAACAAGATGAAGAAACATTACCATTTTTTCTTCCAAGTTCTGGTTGGTATTCATATCAGTTTTGCTCGGGAGGTAATCGAGGCCTTCGGCAGCCTTTTCCCGATCTTTGGCTTCATTAGCAATTAGCTGCTGCAGGACTTCGGCCACCTCATCTTCCAGGGTATAGGCCTGGCTTTCTGTAATCTGCAGGAAATGAGAAACAGCAGAGACATGCTTGAAACATCAACGGGTGGCTTTAATATCAGTGTAGCAGGCAGCCAGCCCTAGGTTTTTCTATCAGACATTAACAGAGCTATCCAAAGTACTGAAATCTATCCCTAAGCCAAGCTCAAGACTTCAGATAGCTCCTGTAGAGTACGGTTAGCCCTCCACATTTGCTTGGGTTAGAGCAGGGGTCCCCAAACTTTTTAAACTGGAGGCCAGTTCACAATCCTTTGGACTGTTGGAGGGCCGGACTATAGTTGGCCACCGAGCAATAATAATAATAATAATAATAATAATAATAATAATAATAATAATAATAATAATGGTTGGAAGAGACCCCTTGGGCCATCTAGTCCAACCCCCTTCTGCCTTTGTGCACCGAAAGCACAAGCAAAGCACCCCTGAAAGATGGCCTCCCAGTCTCAATGTTAATAATAATAATAATAATAATAATAATAATAATAATGGTTGGAAGAGACCCCTTGGGCCATCTAGTCCAACCCCCTTCTGCCTTTGTGCACCGAAAGCACAAGCAAAGCACCCCTGAAAGATGGCCTCCCAGTCTCAATGTTAATAATAATAACAATAATAATAATAATAAAGAGGGTTGGCCACCGAGCAATTAATAATAGTAATAATAATAATAATAATAATAATAATAATAAGGCCACCTTACTGGGATCTGCACGCATCATCCGAAAATACATCACACAGTCCTAGACACTTGGGAAGTGTTCGACTTGTGATTTTGTGAAACGAAATCCAGCATACCTATCTTGTTTGCTGTGTCATACAACATTGTTGTGTCAATAATAATAATAATAATAATAAAAAGGGTTGGAAGAGACCCCTTGGGCCATTGAGTCCAATATCCTTCTGCCTTTGTGCTCCAAAAGCACAAGCCAAGCACCCCTGACAGATGGCCACCCAGCCTCAATGTCAATAATAATAATAATAATAATAATAATAATAATAATAATAGACCCTTGGACCATTGAGTCCAATCCCCTTCTGCCTTTGTGCACCGAAAGCACAAGCAAAGCACCCCTGACAGATGGCCACCCAGCCTCAATGTTAATAATAATAATAATAAGGGTTGTAAGAGACCCCTTGGGTCATTTAGACCAACCTCCTTCTGCCCTTGTGCTGTGGGGGCCGGATAAATGGCTTCGATGGGCCGCATCCGGGCCTTAGTTTGGGGACCCCTGGGTTAGAGGCACAGGATTTTTGTCTGTTGGAATCCAACCCCACACTGCTCAAGTCTGCAGTCCTCAATGAGGAACAGTTAATTAGCTTTAGAATAGGCTGAAGGAACCCGTTCGCCCCTGTTTCCTGAATGATAGTTGGAATGTATCTCTATTCTCATTCTGATGGATAATGTAGAATGGATAGGGTTGTTGTATGTTTTCCGGGTTATATGGCCATGTTCCAGAAGTATTCTCTCCTGACGTTTCGCCCACACCTATGGCAGGCATCCTCAGAGGTTGTGAGGCACGGAGAAACTAAGCAAGGAAGGTTTATATATCTGTAGAAGTTCCTGAGTGGGGGGTGAGGGGAAGAACTCTTGTCTGTTGGAGGCCAGTGTGAATGTTGTAATTAATCACCTTTGTTAGCATTAAATGGCCTTCCCAGCCTTGCATCCTGGCCTGGGGAAATCCTTTGTTCAGAGTCGTTAGCTGCCCCTGATTGATTCCTGTCTGGAATTCTTCCTGTCTGGAATGCCATAGACGTGGGCAAAACATCAGAAGAGAATAATTCTGGAACATGGCCATACAGCCCAGAAAACATACAACAACCTTGTGATCCCGGCCATGAAAGCCTTCGACAACACGTAGAATGGATACTTTGCAGGTCCATGGCTTCTGACTTCTGCTTTTTACATCTTAGTATGTATTGCTACTACAATAATATTGCAATGTGGTGGTATAGGACAATATAGTGATATATAATGCTTATATTGTGCTATTCTAATAATGTAATAGATTGTATGTATATATAACTTGTAAATAAATAAATAAATAAATAAATATTGAGACCTCTCTCTGCTTGTGCGTGTCAGGAGAGATGTAGTGCTTTGTGATTTCTCCCTCTCTTTTCAAACCTAGAGTGATGGAGTTAGAGTAGTTCAGACACAGTTCTTTACTATTAAGAAACGTAGATATTATTTTTTGTAAATAAACCTTTTTAAATATTGAACTCTGCATCTTTGATGCCTAAGTCCTCAATTATTTTCCAGCCACAACACTTTACGCTCTGCTTGCTGTGAGCTGAATGCTCAACTCTAAGTATCCTGCTTGTATTTTTGGACGCTTTGCGGTATTTTTTGGGAGTTTCCCCAAACATACAAAATCCCAACATAAAGGGTTATGGGTCCAGACTGAACTCTTCATCTTTACCTCCTAAGCTCAAAATTATTTTCCGGCCACGACACGTCATGCTCTGCTTGCTGTGAGCTGAATGCTCAACTGTAAGTATCCTGTTTGTATTTTTGGACGCTTTGCTGTATTTTTTGGGAGTTTCCCCAAACATACAAAATCCTAACAAAAGGGTTATGGGTCCAGACTGAACTCTTCATCTTTACCTCCTAAGCTCAAAATTATTTTCCGGCCACGACACGTCACGCTCTGCTTGCTGTGAGCTGAATGCTCAACTCTAAGTATCCTGCTTGTATTTTTGGACGCTTTGCGGTATTTTTTGGGAGTTTCCCCAAACATACAAAATCCCAACATAAAGGGTTATGGGTCCAGACTGAACTCTTCATCTTTACCTCCTAAGCTCAAAATTATTTTCCGGCCACGACACGTCATGCTCTGCTTGCTGTGAGCTGAATGCTCAACTGTAAGTATCCTGTTTGTATTTTTGGACGCTTTGCGGTATTTTTTGGGAGTTTCCCCAAACATACAAAATCCCAACATAAAGGGTTATGGGTCCAGACTGAACTCTTCATCTTTACCTCCTAAGCTCAAAATTATTTTCCGGCCACGACACGTCATGCTCTGCTTGCTGTGAGCTGAATGCTCAACTCTAAGTATCCTGCTTGTATTTTTGGATGCTTTGCGGTATTTTTTGGGAGTTTCCCCAAACATACAAAATCCCAACATAAAGGGTTATGGGTCCAGACTGAACTCTTCATCTTTACCTCCTAAGCTCAAAATTATTTTCCGGCCACGACACTTCATGCTCTGCTTGCTGTGAGCTGAATGCTCAACTGTAAGTATCCTGCTTATATTTTTAGACGCTCTGCTGTATTTTTGGGAGTTTTCCCTAACATAGAAAATCCTAACAAAAAGGGTTATGGGCCCAGTACCTAACACTGAACGTGAAACACCACAAATTGGCATTTGTTTTAACCTGAGATAACACCTCCCTAGGAATGTGTAGTTTTTTCTGGACAGCATCCGCATTGGAGGACCTAGGTCAGGCACAGGCAAACTTGGGCCCTCCAGGTGTTTTGGACTTCAACTCCCACAATTCCTAACAGCCTACCGGCTGTTAGGAATTGTGGGAGTTGAAGTCCAAAACACCTGGAGGGCCCAAGTTTGCCTGTGCCTGACATAGAGAGAATATTTTAATCAACGCCGCAATGCGATTCCAATAATATGAATCATTTGACTCGAGATGGTGGAAATACGGCCAGAAATAGGAGGTGACATTTCCATCTTGTCATCTCGGAATAAAAATCCTTTGGAGTCATTTTCCAGCAATGATTAGAAAAACCATTACTCAACTAAGCTCTCGTTTGATACAAATCGTTCTAGAATTAGGAAGTCAACAGCGCAAGGCCTTCGATCTGCGGCTTCTTTGGCCCGCAGAAGAGATCCTTCATAAGAATATCCTGAGTCAATCTGTAATTCCCAGAAGCGGTATCTCTGTGTTACTTAATTGAAATGTCTTCCTATAGGCTTGCTATTAGTTTCCTCCTCCTGGGCTTATTTGCCCATCTGAACGCCTTTCAGGAACTCGCTGAGTAGGGCCAGGCTACAAATAGCAGGTCTCATTTCAGGCTGAGATTGATGTGAAATGAAACCATTGTGGAAAGATTGCATTCTGGCTTAAAAGGCTATCTATTTGTTTCAGGATCAAACCAGTAGTCATCCATTCATGGAGTTTTTTATCTGGGGATTAACAGAGTTAGAAAGAAAGAGATGGGGATGCATAGCCAGAGGATCATGCCCGTAATTCAAATCAATGCAAGTCTGCTAACTTACAAGTCCCAGATTTAAAAGCTTGGAAACAATTTTGTCAAAGACCCCTCTGTCGTTCTCCTCGTATATTCTTGTGGCAATTTTCTGGACAATGTCTTCAGCCGTCAGCGGCGTGCCGTCCAGTTGATGCAGTCCATCTGGGTCATCTGAAAGGATCAAAGTTGAATAACATGAGTTGTTGAAGGCTTTGTTGGTTGAAATCACTGTGTTGCTGTGAGTTTTCTGGGCTGTATGGCCATGTTCCAGAAGCATTCTCTCCTGACATTTCACCCACATTTACTTGAGTATAAGCCTAGTTTTTCAGCCCTTTTTTTAAAGACTGAAAAAGCCCCTCTCGGCTTATGCTCAGGTGAGGGTCCTGGTTGGCTTATATTTGGGTCAGCTTATACTCGAGAATACGTGATACATTTATTATTTTTCTCTATTATTATTGATATTATTACATTTATTATTTTTCTCTATTATTTTTGCTACTACAGTAGAGTCTCACTTATCCAAGCTTCTGGATTATCCAAGCCATTTTTGTAGTCAATGATTTCAATATATCATGACATTTTGGTGCTAAATTCGTAAATATAGTAATTACAACATAACATTACTGCGTATTGAACTACTTTTTCTGTCAAATTTGTTGTATAACATGATGTTTTGGTGCTTAATTTGTAAAATCATAAACTAATTTGATGTTTAATAGGCTTTTCCTTAATCCCTCCTTATTATCCAACATATTCGCTTATCCAAGCTTCTGCCGGCCCGTTTAGCTTGGATAAGTGAGACTCTACTGTATTACATTTATTTTACTCTATTTTATTATTATTATTAATACATTTATGATTTCACTCTGATCTTATTATTATTATTACATTTACTATTTTACTCTATTTATTATTACACATATTATTTTCCTGTATTATTTATTATTATTATTATTATTATTACATGTATTATTTTACTCTATTATTATTAAAAGGATACATAAGCACATTTACATTAAAGAAGATGAGAATAATGATTTAATCGGAGTTGGACAGTCTTATCTTAAATTTGAGCTTGATGTAAATATTCAAAGATATTTAACCTACTAATGCCTCAATTAATGTAATTTTATTGGTACAGTAGAGTCTCACTTATCCAACGTAAACAGGCCAGCAGAACGTTGGATAAGCGCATATGTTGGATAATAAGGAGAGATTAAGAAAAAGCCTATTAAACATCAAAATAAGTTATGATTTTACAAATTACGCACCAAAACACGATGTTATACAACAAATTTGGCAGAAAAAGTAGTTCATTACACATTAATGCTATGTAGTAATTACTGTATTTACGAATTTAGCACCAAAATATCACAATGCATTGAAAACATTGACTACAAAAATGTGTTGGATAATCCAGAACGTTGGATAAGTGAGACTCTACTGTATTACATTTATTATTTTTCTCTATTATTGTTGCTACTATTACATTAATTTTACTCTATTTTATTATTATTAATAATAATACATTTATTATTTAACTCTGATCTTATTATTATTGCATTTATTATTTTACTCTATTTATTATTACACGTATTATTTTCCTGTATTTATTATTATTATTATTACATGTATTATTTTGCTCTATTATTAATAAAAGGATACATAAGCACATTTACATTGAAGAAGATGAGAATAATGATTTGATCAGAGTTGGACAGTCTTATCTTAAATTTGAGCTTTATGTAAATATTCAAAAATATTTAACCTACTGATGCCTCAATTAATGTAATTTTATTGGTATCTATTTTTATTTCTGAGATTTACCACCCTCGGCTTATACTGGAGTCAATGTTTTCCCAGTTTTTTTTGTGGTAAAATTAGGTGCCTCGGCTTATATTCGGGGTTGGCTTATACTCAAGTATATACGGTACATTCAATGCATCATCTTGGTGCACAATATTGGGCCAAGTACCTTGATATTTATAATCCAGGCCACTTTTAGTGGAGTCGTAATCGTCCACCAGCCTGCGACTCTTGGTGGAATCGGCATCATCCAGGGCAAGCTGTTGATCATAGAGGCTGCTCCGAACCGAGGCCTTTTCCTTCCTCTCTTTTTCCACTGCGGATTTTAGAAGGTTCAGATCTTCAGCAAAGGAATAATTTCTGAATTCTGGCTTATTTTCTGGGGAAATGACAGCACGGGAGTATCATAAACCATCTGATTCCCTTGAAACAGGAGCAGTGAAAGTACAGTGCATGGGCCCATAACCAAATGTCAGAGTAATTGCAGCGCAGCAGTAGTTGGATGGAATCAGTGGAACGCAGAACGAAGAGACACCCAGAGAATTTAGTAAAACTATATACAAAGTTTTACTATAAGCAGTAATAATCAAGACAAACAGACTTGCAGACAATAGACACGGACTTACACTCTAAGCAGACAGAACTCAATTCAACTCAGAACTGAACTGATGCAATCAGTAAAGCATACACACTTGTGTCTGGATACTCCCCAGTTCCAGCCACACATCAAGGTCATCACAGCTTCTTAGTAATTAACTCTTTCCAGACTATAGTCCACTCTGGATGATGCAATCAGTATGCAATACAGGCAAGACACAAATTTCACTTAAACACTACCAATACAAATCCCACATTAACAATAACATATGGCCTTTGGTGATCTAGGACACATCTATAGGTTTTAGGACCACCTCGCTAGTTTATCTATAGACTGGGTTATTTTGGCTCCCAAACAGTGCCTGTCCTACCCTTCTTGATACTCCAAAATGGCCTAAAACATCCGAAATTGTGATTAGAAGTGACATGATGTCACTTTTGCATTAGCACACCAATATGATATGGGATTGTTTCAAACAGCCGCCATCAGAATTGCTCAACCCTTCTCTAATGAATCAATAGTATGAGCTGATATTTAATATAGAGAAGGGAATTAAACCAGGCTTACCTTTAGAGGTTGCTTTTTTCATTTTGTCTGCCTCTGCTTCAGCAATCTGTTTTTGGGGAGCAATGGAAAAAGAGCATATGTGAATATCTGAGCTCACTATCCTTTGGTGAATGAATTGTGTGCCGATGTTTCCCCATCCATCTAAACTGATAGCTATTTTGCTCCATGGTGTATCATTTAAGAAGCAGTTATTCAAGCAATAAAAAAGGACTATTGACAGACTTTCCTTATTTCATGTTCCTACAGAATAGTCTGCAAATGGCTGCTATAGAAGACCCTGGGTAGGACAAGAACCAGGATTTTCTGTGTTAGGGAAAACAACCCAAAAAATAGCAGAGAATCCAAAAATATGCAGAGACAGGATACTTATAGTTGAGCATTCAGCTCACAGCAAGCAGAGCGTAAAGTGTCATGTGGGCTGTAAAGAAGTTAGAGATTAGGACGAAAACAGGCAGAGTTCCGTCTTTAAAATCACAAAAGGTTTATTTACAAAAATAATAACTACATTTCTTAAGGCACACTCACTAACCCCACCTCTTCTAGGGTTCAAAAGAGAGGGGAAAAAATCACCAAGCACTACATCTCTCCTGACACACAAGCAGAGAGAGATCTCAGTACAAATCATAACAAAAAGGGTTATGGACCCAGCTCTTTACTATTAAGAAATGTAGTTATTTTATTTTGTAAATAAACAATTTGTGATTTTAAAGACAGAACTCTGCATGTTTGTCTCTTAAGCTCTAAATTCTTTACAGCCCACATGGCACTTCATGCTCTGCTTGCTGTGAGCTGAATGCTCAACTATAGGTATCCCGTGTCTGCATATTTTTAGATGCTCTGATATTTAGGGGTAGTTTTCCCTAACACAGAAAATCCTAACAATAATAAGTTTAATGTTTTGCTTGTTGGGTTTTGTCTAAATTCCGTACTATTTGAGAACGCTACTACACCTTGGAGACTTAAGGTGTTGGATTTCTCTAACTTAAAATGATACATTTTAATATATTGGGTTTATGGTTCCTGTCCCCTTGATCAGGTCATGTAAGTGTTAGTTATTTCTATAATTGTATTTTTACTTTGCTTAATAATGTGTTATTATGTTGTTATGTAATGTTTGTGTTGTTTTTATGATTGGAAACCGCCATGAGTCCCATCCGGGAGATAGGGCGGTATATAAATAAAGTTTTATTATTATTATTATTTATATAGACTCAGGCGAAACCCATTGAAATCACTGACGTTAGTAATAACTAACTTCAATGCTATTGATTTCAACGTGTCTGTGCCAAGAACCTCTAAACTTGGAGACTGCTTTAATGCATATATTACATTATGAGGTTTTGAAATAGAAATGCCTATTTTCCTAGATCCATGAATCTCATCCTAATGCAATTATGGTGCTATCTTTGCGCCTTGAAAAATGATATGCACATTTATCTGAACATAAACTTCATGGAACATCAAGAAAATGAGAAAACATGAACACATTCCTTTTGGAACCATTCCTATTTTTTATGGCAGAGATGTTTTCCAATTGGTTTGGATGCAATAGATCCCATACCCTGTTTCCCCAAAAATAAGACATCCCCAGAAAATAAGACCTAGTAGAGGTTTTGCTGAATTGCTAAATATAAGGCCTCCCCCGAAAGTAAGACCTAGTAAAGTTTTTGTTTGGAAGCATGCAGGATCGGTAAATGTACATACCATAGATTGTTGTACATGGAAATAAAAGTAGTAACAAGAAATAATAATAATAATAATAATAATATAATAACTTTATTCTTGTATCCCACCTCCATCTCCCAGAAGGGACTCAGGGCAGCTTACACAGGGATAAGCCCAACAACAACATAAATTTACATACGAACAGAAATTTAAAACAGTAATTGTAAAACAGTATAGCAATAAAATATAATATAGAAATTCTTGAAAGGATTCACAGTTTGGTTATGCTGTTTTGTGATGACAACTACTGTACAGTAGATAATAAATTTTCATTTTTAAAAATTCAACCATGAATGTGAATTCGTCTTTGTGGAAAAATAAGATATCCCCTGAAAATAAGACCTAGCGCATCTTTGGGAGCAAAAATTAATTTAAGACACTGTCTTATTTTCGGGGAAACAGGGTAGGTACTTATAATGAAATTTATCCTTTCAAATTGTTGGGATTCTCCTCCCATTTAAAGCCAGAGAGGTATCTATTTATTCCCCAACTCAAAACAAAGAAATAATGTGTCCATATCTTATTTTCACCTACCTGCTCTTCTAGAGGTCTCTCTACACTTAGTTCTCGGTTGTGTATTGCTTTATCTAGAAAATAGACACACATATAGTTGTGGTATAACTTACACAATGAAACAAAATAATGTCATAGTATAACACTATTCTCATTTCCATCCCTTGCACATATCAGTAATGAACCGAAGTCAAGCAGAACTTGACTTTGGCTAGGTCTTGCTTTCAGACAAAGAACAATATTATTTCCTTTCTGTTGGAGCATCCCTGCTTTCACATCAGCAGACTTATATACACACATTTTGAAAAACCTACATACAAGAGCGGGACGGAAATAGCAGTCACCTAATCGGATTGGAATAATCAAGAGATTTAAAAAGATCTTCTGACATGAAGAGCAGCCCACACAAAGAGAGGCGCGGAAAAATTGCTGCCCTGCAGAGACGACGTTCTTCACGTCGGAAAGGAAGAGAGCCAGAATGAAGAATAACAGAGAGCAAAGATAATAATATAATATAATAATTTATGGGGGAGGACGCCGAATGGATGCTTGGCTTTTTAAAGACAGGCCCGTCGCCTTGATCTGCTGGATTCTAGGAGGACGGATTCTGACACAGAACGGTCAAGCTTTGGATTCAGATTGGATCAATTTTGCTTCTGGAATTTTATTTATTTATTTATTAGCGACATTTATATCCCACCCTTCTCACCCCGAAGGGGACTCAGGGCGGCTTACAAATCAAATGTACATACAATATATTATTAGCATAGCACAATATACACATTAAATTACTATATTGTACTATATCATTATATGGTAATGCTATTAGTAATATTACATTTAATTTATATACATACAATATATTATATTATTAGCATAGCACAATATAAGCACTATATAAGCATTATACATTATTATATTGTACTATATGACTATAGTACAACTGCCTAGCAGTTCGAAAACATGCAAATGTGAGTAGATTAATAGGTACCGCTCCGGCGGAAAGGTAACGGCGCTCCATGCAGTCATGCCGGCCACATGACCTGCAGATGTCTATGGACAACACCGGCTCTTCGGCTTAGAAATGGAGATGAGCACCAACCCCCAGAGTCGGTCACGACTGGACTTAACATCAGGGGAAACCTTTACCTTTTTTTATATGACTACATTGCAATATTATTAGTCATATTACATGTAATAAAATATACAATTATAATAGTGTATTACTATTATTATATTGTATTACATTATAATATTATTATCAATATTATATGCATATATACAATATATTGTAATATTAGTGTAGTATAATATGAGTTAATATGTAGAAAGCAGCCAGGCTTTTAAGCTGCAAGACTATTCAGTGCAATTCAAGTTGGCCAAACAAGGATTCCCCTACAAAGATAGTAGCCAGGCTTCAAAGCGGCTCTTTGATTGAGGGTGCGACTCCATCTCAACAAACAAGGATTCTGCTAGGTATAACACAGCCAGGCATTGAAGCTGCAAGGCTATTCAGTGCAATTCAACCAGACCAACAAAGGATTAACCTTGGTAGAAGGCAGCCAGGTTTTGAAGCAGCGATATTATTGAAGCTGACCAACCAAAGATTCCCCTAGGTACCAAGCAGCCAGGCTTTGAAGCAGCAAGGCTATTCATTGCAATTCTAGCAGCACAAAAAACATTCTTCTAGAACACAAGTACCCAGGCTTCCAAGCAGCAAGCCTATTCCGTTGTATTCCAGCTCACCAAACAAGGATTCCCATAAGAAGAAAATGGCCAGGCTTTGAGGCTGCAAGGCTATTCATTGCTATTACACCTGGCCAACAAAGATTCCCATATGCCACAGCAATGCGTGGCTGGGCACAGGTAGTATAATACAGTATAATACAGTAGAGTCTCACTTATCCAAGACTCGCTTATCCAAGGTTCTGGATTATCCAATGCATTTTTGTAGTAAATGTTTTCAATATATCGTGATATTTTGGTGCTAAATTCGTAAATACAGTAATTACAACATAACATTACTGCATATTGAACTACTTTTTCGGTCAAATTTCATAGAATCATAGAATAGTAGAGTTGGAAGAGACCTTATGGGCCATCCAGTCCAACCCCCTTTTTTGTTTAACATGATGTTTTGGTGCTTAATTTGTAAAATCATAACCTAATTTGATGTTTAATAGGCTTTTTTTCTTAATCCCTCCTTATTATCCAAGATATTCGCTTATCCAAGGTTCGGCCAGCCCATTTAGCTTGGATAAGTGAGACTCTATAACATTTTAAACAAACGTTTGGTCCTCCCGAGTCTATTTTTTGTGAAGGATCAAGAGCAGGTGACATCTATGTAACATTAGGAAGTTTTAAAAATGAATCCTGTGCTGTATGAAGTTCAAACGATTGAGCCGTAGGTTGACTTACCTGATCTGGCACCTTCCGGCTTTGGGAAGCTGTGTCCCTGGCCTACTAGCAATGCCAGCACCGGGATGAGCAAAGCCAGTTTCGGAAGCATCCTTCCGTCCTGTTATTTGTGGAGGAAGTCCAAGCGAGAAGACGGAGCCTCTGAGATGACGGAAGAAGGAGAGAATGCTTTCTTCTCTTCGTCCCAATAGGCTCAATGGAAGCCCACTGGAGCGGCTTGCAGCATTGGGAGCTGTTCAGTACCACTGGTGCTGAAAACGCCTGCGCCTTGAGGATAATGAGGAAAGAGAGACGGAAAAGAGAGAGATCCCTTGTTACGTAGCCGTAGCCGACTCTTTTTTTCCTCCTCTCCTCCGGACCGAAGGAGGAGGAGAAAGAAGGGGAGGAGACCAGGGAGGGAAGGGAGGGGGGCTGCGGATGCGGGAGCATGCGTGTACCACCTGGCTGTGCACAAGCACACACACACACACTCACATGTACACACTCGCCACTCTCTGGCCCAGCCTCTTGCTGCTCTCGCTTGAGCTTTTCCAATCTAGGAGGCAAGGATTGTTTTTGCACGCTGTAGCTCTTGTTACAAAAAGCCAGATTAATAGGAAATCTCCAATACCAAGTCCCATAAGCACTTTATTAGAATTAAGATCGCATATCGCACTCTGCACTTGCCCTATAAGCCTTATATATCACCTGTCACATCAGCACTTTTAATCTTGTACCCATTACTCTGGCCCGGCCCAGTTCTATTGTGTTTTAGCGTATTGTTATTGCTTGTGGTTTATACTGTTTTAATTCTTTAATTTGCCTTTGTTGTATTGTTATATTGTGTGTTGAGGCCTTGGCCTTTGTAAGCCGCATCGAGTCCTTCGGGAGATGCTAGCGGGGTACAAATAAAGTTTAATAATAATAATAATAATAATAATAATAATAATAATAATAATTGTTGAAGGCAAAATCACTAGGGTGTTGTGTGGTATGGCCAAGGTGTTCTAGCAGCATTTTTTCCCCTAATGTCTTGCCTGTATCTGTGGCTGACAGCCCAGGAGAGCCATACACCACCAATTCTGTATTGGAGCCACCCTTCATAAAGCCTGATGCAAACACTAATGTGATTCACCTGTGATGCACAATGCGCCACCCAAGCATGGTTCATTGTGGAGCGTTTAAAACGTATTATTATTTTATTGTGACACAGCAAACAAGATAGATATGCTGGATTTCGTATCCCAAAATCACAAGTCGAACACTTCCCAAGTGTCTAGGACTGTGTGATGTATTATTATTATTATTATTATTATTATTATTATTATTATTATTATGTCACAGGAAACAAGATAAATATGCTGGATTTCGTATCACAAAATCACAATTCGAACACTTCCCAAGTGTCTAGGACTGTGTGATGTATTATTATTATTATTATTATTATTATTATTATTATTATTATGATGTCACAGCAAACAAGATAGATATGCTGGATTTCGTATCCCAAAATCACAAGTCGAACACTTCCCAAGTGTCTAGGACTGTGTGATGTATTATTATTATTATTATTATTATTATTATTATTATGACACAGCAAACAAGATAGATATGCTGGATTTCGTATCACAAAATCACAAGTCGAACACTTCCCAAGTGTCTAGGACTGTGTGATATATTATTATTATTATTATTATTATTATTATTATTATTATTATTATTATGACACAGCAAACAAGATAGATATGCTGGATTTCGTATCACAAAATCACAAGTCGAACACTTCCCAAGTGTTTAGGACTGTGTGATGTATTTTCGGATGATGCGCGCAGATCCCAGTAGGGTGGCCCTTTGCAGTTGGCAGATCGTAATTTTGTCAATGTCTATTGTTTCCAAATGCCGGTACTGTGTGATGTATTACTATTATTATTATTATTATTATTATTATTATTATTATTATTATTATTATTATTATTTTATTATGACACAGCAAACAATATAGATATGCTGGATTTCGTTTCACAAAATCACAAGTCGAACACTTCCCAAGTGTCTAGGACTGTGTGATGTATTTTCAGATGATGTGCGCAGATCCCAGTAGGGTGGCCTTTTGCAGTTGGCAGATCGTTGTTATTATTATTATTATTATTATTATTATTATTATTATTATTATTAGAAACACAACAAGATTAGTACACAGCAAACAAGATCACTATGCTGGCTGTTGTATTGGATCACACGTCAGACACTTCCCAAATGTCAAGGACCATGTAATGTATCGGCAGCTTACAGATGGTAATTTTAATAATAATAATAATAATACTAATAATACTAATAATAATATAATAACTTTATTTTTATACCCCGCCTCCATCTGCCTGAAGGGACTTGGGGAGGCTTACATGGGCCCAGGCCCAGGTGAATACAGACAATATAAAAAACACAACAATATAAAAACAAATCAATAAAACATAATAAAGTCACATTTACAATAAAACATTTTACAATATTTTACAATAATTTTCTCAGTGCCGATGTGCAGGCCAAGGTCTTTAGGCATTGCACTTAGTGTGCCAATCACCACTGGGACCACCTTTACTGGCTTGTGCCAGAGTCTTTGCAGGTCAGTCTTTAAATCCTCGTATCATGTCACATTATTATTATTATTATTATTATTATTATTATTATTAATGTGTAGTTATATATATGAATTTTAATAGTATTAAGGCATTATTATTAATTATTGTTTATTTATATCCTGCTTTTTCTCTCCATACAGAGACTCAAAGCGGGTCACAACTAAAAGCATTGTAATATAACTTAAAATATAAAAAATATACAAGTATTAAAAACACAAACTGCTAGGTTGGCAGAAGCTGGGGCTAACAGCGGGAGCTCACCTTGATTCGAACAGCCTACCTTTCAATCAGCAAGTTCAGCAGCTCAGCGCTTTAATCTGCTGCGCCACTGGAGGCTCCTATTAATACAATAATAACAAAAATCACAATCCTTCAATAATAACAACAATTATAATAACAATAATATAAAAATATAATATAAAAAAATCACAAAAACCCTTTAATAATAATACATAATAATAATGCAATAATAACATGATGTGTATTGCATTATTCCAGCATGTCTATCTTGTTTGCAATAATGCAATAATAACAATACAAAAATGCAAAAATAAAAACAATCACATAATAATAATATCCAAGGCCTTTGGGAAGAGCCTGATATTCAGAGACGAATTCCAGACACTTGGACCTAATATGTATGTGTGCTATGTTGTTATGTACAAATAAATCTATAATAAAAATAATACAAGAATATTAAAATCACAATAAAACGTTTATAATAATAATAATGTTTGCCCATGCCTCATTTACATGTAGAAATAATGCAGTTTGACCTCACTCTACAGTTTGGACTTCAACTCCCAGAATTCCCGGTGGATTAAGGCCAACTGCTATGCTGGCCGGAGCATTCTGGGAGTGGTAGTCCAAAAGGTGGCACAGCAGCATGAGGCCTGTACTGCTTCCGCCTGAGGCGCCTGGACTTCAACTCCCAGAATTCCCGATGCATTGATGTCAACAGCTGCGGCGGCTGGAGCATTCTGGGAGTTGTAGTAAAAATGCGACGAATGAGGCCTCCTCCTTCTCCTCAAGGAGGCTCCGGGGATTCCGGAAGTGCGGAGCGCGGAGGATGGGGAGCGAGGCTCTGGGCCTTGGCTTCCGGGATGCGGCGGCCGAAGGAAGGAGAAGCCGGGCATGAGCGACGTGGTGGAGCGGACACTGAGCGCCTTGCCGGCCTTGCTGGGGCCTCAGGAGCCCGGCGCCGGGGCGCTGGGAGGAGGCGGAGCAGGCAGGCAGGCCGCGTCGCGCCTCGGAGGCCTCATCCGGAGCATCACCGCCCTCGCCTCCAAACACGTAGGCTTGGAATGGGCCTGGGAAAAGGGGAGAGGGAGGAAGTCTGCACATGCCCAGAGGAGCCCTTGGTTAGGAAGGAGAACTCTGCACATGCCCAGAGGAGCCCTTGGTTAGGAAGGAGAACTCTGCACATGCCCAGAGGAGCCCTTGGTTAGGAAGGAGAACTCTGCACATGCCCAGGGGAACCCTTATATGACCATCCTTTGAGTTTGTCTGGAAGGAGAACTCTGCACATGCCCAGAGGAGCCCTTGGTTAAGGAGAACTCTGAACATGCCCAGAGGAGCCCTTGGTTAAGGAGAACTCTGAACATGCCCAGAGGAGCCCTTGGTTAGGAAGGAGAACTCTGAACATGCCCAGAGGAGCCCTTGGTTAGGAAGGAGAACTCTGCACATGCCCAGAGGAGCCCTTGGTTAAGAAGGAGAACTCTGAACATGCCCAGAGGAGCCCTTGGTTAAGAAGGAGAACTCTGCACATGCCCAGAGGAGCCCTTGCTTAGGAAGGAGAACTGTGCACATGCCCAGGGGAACCCTTATATGACCTTCCTTTGAGTTTGTATGGAAGGAGAACTCTGCACATGCCCAGAGGAGCCCTTGCTTAGAAAGGAGAACTGTGCACATGCCCAGGGGAACCCTTATATGACCTTCCTTTGAGTTTGTATGGAAGGAGAACTCTGCACATGCCCAAAGGAGCCCTTGGTTAGGAAGGAGAACTCCACACATGCACAGAGGAACCCTTATAGTCCCTTCCTTTGCATCTTTCATTGATGAGAACTCTGCACATGCCCAAAGGAGCCCTTGGTTAGGAAGGAGAACTCTGCACATGCCCAGGGGAACCCTTATATGACCTTCCTTTGAGTTTGTATGGAAGGAGAACTCTGCACATGCCCAGAGGAGCCCTTGGTTAGGAAGGAGAACTCTGCACATGCCCAGGGGAACCCTTATATGACCATCCTTTGAGTTTGTCTGGAAGGAGAACTCTGCACATGCCCAGAGGAGCCCTTGGTTAGGAAGGAGAACTGTGCACATGCCCAGGGAAGCCCTTATATGACCTTCCTTTGAGTTTGTATGGAAGGAGAACTCTGCACATGCCCAAAGGAGCCCTTGGTTAGGAAGGAGAACTCTGCACATGCCCAGGGAAACCCTTATATGACCTTCCTTTAAGTTTGTCTGGAATGAGAACTCTGCACATATCCCAATGAGCCCTTAGTTAAGGAGGAGAACTCTGCATATGCCCAAAAGAGCCCTTATAGTCCCTTCCTTTGCATCTCTCATTGAGAAGAACTCTGCACATTTAAAAAGGGATTTAAAAATTTAAAGACATTTAAAAGCATCTCTGGGCACGTAAAGAGTTCTCCTTTTCACTAAGGTGTAAAAATTCAGGTCTGATTGAATAGAAACATGTTTCGGAGTCAATTGTGGCAGACGTTAGTTAGAATCCAATAGGTTTCTCCCCACAAGAATAAGCTCATCAAGTCAGTTGTTGGATGTTGAGTCAACAAATAGGGAAATCCAATTAATTTAATCAGTCTGCATTAGGCAGGGCTGTCGATAGAATTTAGGCCATCGTGTGGTAAGGTTGCATTTTGCATTCCTTCTGTTTTGTGAAATGAAATAAACCTTTTACAAATGATCTTGAATCTTTTGTCAGGAGGAAGAAAAGTTAATCCAACAGGAATTAAAAAATTTGAAAGCAACCGTTTCTGCACCCACAACATCACTAGTAAGTTTTTAAGGCAGTTGTGCAAGCTGATATTTGGTGATACATTTTATATGACTATTTATTGAGCATCTTCTACGGTTTTAAATTTCTCATTTCTTGTATTTCAGCGACTCATGAAAGAGTGTATGGTGAGATTAATATATTGCGAGATGCTGGGCTATGAGGCTTCTTTCGGATACATCCATGCAATCAAATTAGCACAGCAAGGCAACCTTTTTGAGAAAAGAGTTGGTATGTATTTCCCAGTATGTGGCTCAAAATCCATGTATAGCTCTGACTATTTTCATAGTATATTATATGGGGTAAAATGAAGGATTGCTATGACTATTTAAGTGCCTCTGATACATCTACATTGTGGAACCAATGTCATGTAATGGTTAACATGTCAAACTCGACTTGAGAGATAAATAAAATATGCCTGGATCTCTAAACAGGAAAGTGTATGTGTGTGTGTGTGTGTGTGTGTGTGTGTGTGTATATATATATATATATATATATATATATATATATATATAATGCAATAATTTATAAATATATAATATATTGTATATACTTATAGTATTGATAATAATATTATAAGCTAATACAATATTACACTAATAATAATTATACAATATAATAATATTAATTATATGTTATATATTAAATGTAATATTACTAATAATATTACCATATAATGATATGGTACAATATAGTAATTTAATGCGTATATTGTGCTGTGCTAATAATATATTGTATGTACATTTGATTTGTAAGCTGCTCTGAGTCCCCTTCGGGGTGAGAAGAGTGGGGTATAAATGTAGTAAATAAATAAATAAAAATAAAGTATAGATAAATATTTTAATATATGTAAAATGTCTATCTTAGGGCCCTTCCAGACAAGCCCTATATCCCAGGATCTGTTCCTAGGTTTTCTGCTTTAAACTGGATTATATGAGTCCACACTGCCAGATAATCTGGAATAAACAAAAAACCTGGGATCAGATGCTGGGATATAGGGCTTGTCTGGAAGGGCCCATAATTTGATTTCGTATTTTCCAGATCCTTTTAGCATTTATCTAGTGATTTTTTTGTGGACAGAAATGTTTTGTCTGTGTTTTGAAAAATGACCTAAACTTTTGGAACTGGAATGCATAGTACAGATTTTTTCTTTTGCCTTTTTAAAGGTTATTTGACTGTGTCCTTATTTCTTCATGAAAACCACGAGTTGCTGCTTCTGCTTGTGAACACAGTTGTAAAGGTACTGTTTTGTGAGAGATTTGAACAGACTTTGGGACAGAACATTTTTTTTAAAGTAGATTGAATCTCTGAATTTGCCCTTATTAATAAAGACTTGTTTATCAATGACAAGCCTAACAACATAGAAAATCATACAGTTATTTTTGCTTATTCATAGACCTTTTCAACCTCCTCGAGATTCACAAGACTCTTGTAGAGAAATAATTTCTGGAAATGGTGGAACTTGTTTCCTCTTTTTTATATTTTGCTCTTTGCTCAATCCAAGCCATGCTGGACTTTACATTGGCCATATTCCAAGTTGTAGTTCAGCTCAACATTCTGAATAGAGGCTTTACAGATGCTTTGTGTGTAGTATCTGTGGGCATCCTCCCAAAGCAGGCATGGGCAAACTTTGGCCCTCTAGGTGTTTGGACTTCAATTTCCAAAACGCCTGGAGTGCTGAAGTTTGCCCATTCCTGCTCCCGAAGGGAGAACCTAGGTGTTGCTTTATGTGGTTTTTCATTCACTCCTGTTATAGAATGTAACAAGAAATGCACCTTATCTTAGACACAAAGAGGGATATAAGGGAAGTTGAACTTCTGCAGGCAGGAATGTCTTGTTTTTCTCTAGTTTGCAGAGTGGGAAGTGCATTGGCGTTGTATTTGTCATCGTGTGTATTGGTTGCAGTAGGAGGATGTTTGAGGGACATCTCAAGAAGGAAGCAGCTTGCTTCTTTAGGGTCTTGTTGGCATGGTGGATTTCCAGATCATCTGTGTGATATTGTCCAAACCCAGTGTTGTCATGGATCTTGGCAAGGCGGCTGTCGTTTTTGTTCTGCTCTGCTTCAGAGTAATATATTGTTCTCTCTCTTTCTGCCCTTGTTTTTGTTGTGGGGGTGCATTCCATATGGCAGTTGCTGCATCAGTCTAGTGATGCAATGCCTTCCGTTGGCATATTAACCCTGTTGTTGTACATTGGTTCGAGCCTCAAAGAGAAGCGGGTAATAATAATAATAATGGTGGGATCACAAGCCGGAAAATGTTACAGAGAATGAACATGTCAAGCTACTCTGGGACTTCCAGATTCAGACATACAGAGTTTTGGAGCACAATACTGACCTCACGATCGTGTTAAAAAACAAAGTATGGATTGTCGATGCTGCAATCACAGGTGACCGTAGGATTGAAGAGAAACAACTGGAAAATCTGGGACGATATGAGGATTTAAAGATCGAATTGCAAAGATTGTGGCACAAGCCAGTCAAGGTGGTCCCAGTGGTGATTGGCACACTGGATGCAGTGCCTAAAGACCTTGGCCTGCACTTAAACACAATTGGCGCTGACAAAATTACTATCTGCCAGCTGCAGAAGGCCACCTTACTGGGATCTGCATACATTATTCGCCAATACATCACACAGCCCTAGACACTTGGGAAGTGTCCGGCGTGTGATCCAGTACAACTGCCAGCAGAGTGTCTGCTGTGGACTCATCTTGTTGTGTTTCAAATAATAATAATAATAATAATAATAATAATAATAATAATAATAATAATAATAATAATAATAATAATAATAATAATTTTATTACCCGTTTCTCTTTGAGGCTCGAACCAAGGTACAACAACAAGGTTAATATGCCAACTGAATAGTTATTATTATTATTATCATTATTATTATTATTATTAGAGTACAGGACTGTTCTACCTGTAGCTGTAATATGAGAGGGGGGAAAGTCTTCTCTGATCATTCCAGGAATTCTGTGACTACAGATAATACTACTGCCCTTACACCACTTAAGCACTTTTAAACATACGCATTGATGTTAACTTCTGTTCTTAATTTAATTTGGAGGAGAAAAAACTAGCCATAGAAGAGTATTGAGTGTCTAGCATGGTTTTGATTTAGGAGAGCAAAACATGGGATTAAAAAGAAACAAAAAAATATGAATAATATTGCTGAGGGACAAAATAAGTCACTTTGATTTCCTCATTTGTGACAGGATTTGCAGAGCACTAATCTGATGGAAGTGTGCATGGCTCTCACTGTGGCAAGCCAGATTTTTCCACGAGAAATGATCCCAGCTGTCCTTCCGTTAATAGAAGACAAGCTTCAGCATTCAAAGTACGATCTTTGTTATGAAATTCTAGAAAATTAAGAATCAAAATCTATTCTTGCAAGCACTTACTTCT
This sequence comes from Anolis carolinensis, assembly GCF_035594765.1. Taxonomy (NCBI): domain Eukaryota; kingdom Metazoa; phylum Chordata; class Lepidosauria; order Squamata; family Anolidae; genus Anolis; species Anolis carolinensis. Next base: position 17,577,823 of record NW_026943822.1, on the reverse strand, counting down.
CTAGATATGTTTGGATATAACAGTACAGTTCAACCACGTGAATAACTTTGTTTGTCTTTTAGAGAAATCATTAGAAGGAAAGCTGTTCAGGCCCTGTACAAATTCTACCTTATTGCGCCCAACCAAGTCCAACACATCCATGACAAATTCCAGAAGGCGCTTTGTGACAGAGATGTAGGAGTGATGGCTGCTTCATTACACATTTATCTCCAGCTGGTGAAGGTGGGTTTTTTTAAAAAAAAGAAGCAGGGTGAATAATTGAATCGAGTTTGTGACTTAAGCAAAACATCATGAACAGTGCATATTAACAACATGGTGTTTTTATACTTCCCATTTCTAGTGTTATTTGTGCTAATATAGAAATGCATTTATACATTTAATTTCTAACTGTGTTGTTTTATTTGATTTCAAGCTTGACAGTGTTCTGCATGAAAAAAAACCCACTGAAATTAAAACTGAAACAGTGACGACTTGTGTTTTCTATAGTATTGTGTCAAATATCTTAATGACATGTTTTGCCTTTTTGTCTAGGAAGATTCCTCTGCATACAAGAACTTGACAGGCAGCTTTGTAGCTATTTTGAAGCAGGTGGTAGGAGGAAAACTTCCTGTCGACTTCAACTATCACAGTGTCCCCGCACCTTGGTTACAGATTCAGCTTTTAAGAATATTGGGGCTCCTTGGAAAAGATGATGCAAGGTAAGCCTTCCTTTATTTGCTTAACTTTCTAGAAAGCTGAGTTGTTGATTCTTGTGTTTTGTTAATATTCTTCCATGAAACAGAAGTGCAAATAAATTGATTGGTGTAGTTTTTCCAATTGGCAAGATTAGCTTTCCTATTGTAGGCTTGGTCTGATTTCTTAAGTAGTCTTTGAGATATGTGTAGATGGGTTAAAAAGTACTTTGGTGTTCATTTCTAATATAATCATGTCAATAATTAATATTTATTTATTGATTTATTTACAACATTTATACCCTGCCCTTCTCACCCAAGGGGACTCAGAGTGGCTTACAAAAATTGGCAAAATTTAATGCCCAAAATGCAATCATAAAAACAAAACAATATAAACAGATCCATTTATAACATTGTTAAAACACATTATAAAAACCTTAAAAACGTATATATAATTAATTCCATTCGTCCGAGATCCTCATGCTTCATCCTTAAATCAGGCCATGTCAACTTTGTCATTACACATTGCATCACCAAATTATATCATCAAATGAAATTCTATTGCCATCCCATGATATGATTTTTTAATATATTTTTATGGATTTAACTGAATTGTTTTAATACTAATATGTTTAATACTGTTTTAATATTTGTATATTTAAAATTGTATTGTGATGCTTTTAATGTTCGCTGCTTTGAGTCTCCTTATGGAGAGAAAAAGTGGGATAAAAGTAAACATAATAATAATAATAATAATAATAATAATAATAATAATAATGATGTTATATTGTTAAGTGTGCTGTGTGTTTACATTTTGATCTGAGTTCTAAATTGCAAGATGGATTTTGTATCACAAAAATATTTTGCATTCTGCTCACATTTGTTCCTAGTAGCTGTTTTTAATAAATAAACAGCTATAATCTGTAAGCGGATAGTTGGCTTGTGTGCAGCGTTGATGTCTATTATCTGCCATCTGATTTTTGTGCTTAAATGACTGTTCTTGAACACTTACCATTTTGTAACAGGACCAGTGAATTAATGTACGATGTTTTGGATGAATCTTTAAGGAGGGCAGAGATAAACCACAACATTACATATGGTAGGTGTAAATATATTTTCATGAAAAAACATACGAGAAAATGTCTAGTGGGGTACTAGCTTAAGTTATGTGTACAGAAGGAGAAAACGTTTTGCATGGTTTTGAAACTGTTCCTTTATTAGGATTCCTTAGGATTCCAAATACAAAAGACCAGTCCTCCCTCAACCACTCAACTCCTGTTACATAGCAGTCCCATTTAATGCAGTGTTTTGTGTCTGTATGTTTGTACTTTTCAGTGTTACGCTCCCACTTAATACAATTTACTTATTCTGTGGAAAGGGAGAGGAAGGAGTAAAGAGACTGAGATGTAAAGAAAAATGAATAGAATGTGAAGTAACCAAAAAAAGAGGACTCAAAAGAGTAAAAAAGTAAATACAGTATATACTCGAGTATGAGCCTAGTTTTTCAGGCCTTTTTTAAGACTGAAAAAGCCCCGTCGGCTTATACTCGGATGAGAGTCCTGGTGGGCTTATATTCAGGTCGGTTTATACACGAGAATATATGGTACATTTATTATTTTTCTCTATTATTGGTATTATTACATTTATTATTTTTCTCTATTATTGTTGCTACTATTACATTTATTTTACTCTTATTTTTATTATTATTAATACATTTATTTCACTCTGATCTTATTATTATTACATTTATTATTTTACTCTATTTATTATTGCGTGTATTATTTTTCTGTATTCATTATTATTATTATTATTATAGATATTGTCCAGTATTACTACTATGCATAGTCATTTTTTGAACTGAAGTGGTATCTTTATGGTTGGAAGTTCCGTAACAGATATTTTCTGCTCTTGTTTCCTTTCTCCATCTGCAGCCATCTTGTTTGAATGCGTCCAGACAATTTACACTATTTACCCTAAATCTGATCTACTCGAGAAGGCTGCCAAATGCATTGGGAAATTTGTCTTGTCACCTAAAATTAATTTGAAGTATTTGGGTAAGCCCTCTGCTCCTAACATCCCCGTGCATATGATGCTGAATACTTTGTGTTTGGGCCAATGTTTAATCTCTTTCTAGGATTAAAGGCCCTGACGTATGTCGTCCAGCAGGATCCCACCCTGGCCCTGCAGCACCAGATGACCATCATTGAATGCCTAGACCATCCTGACCCTATTATTAAAAGAGAAGTAAGTTGCATTCTAACCATTCTTCCAAACTTCAAGTTTGAATGTCACATTGCAAGTGTTCTGCTTTGAGGCTACAGTTTGCCATGTCTGAGAAGATGTATTGACAGAAGGAATTACATTGCAATAATGCATAATTTTAGGTTGATCTTGGAGTGGAATAGTTAGATATTCATCTAAATCAGGCATGGGCCAACTTGGGCTTTCCTTCCAGGTGTTTTGGACTTCAACTCCCAGAATTCCTAACAGCCTCGGGCCCTTTGGGGCCTGAGGCTGTTAGAAATAGTGGGAGTTGGAGTCCAAAACCCCAGGAGGGCCAAAGTTTACCTATGTGTGATCTAAATAATTTTATATTTACTGTATATACTCGAGTATAAGCCTAGTTTTTCAGCCCTTTTTTAAGACTGAAAAAGCCCCCCTCAGCTTATACTCAGGTGAGGGTCCTGGTTGGCTTATATTTGGGTCAGCTTATACTCGAGACTATATGGTACATTTATTATTTTTCTCTATTATTATTGGTATTATTACATTTACTATTTAGAATCATAGAATAGTAGAGTTGGAGGAGACCTCATGGGCCATCCAGTCGAACTCCCTGCCAAGAAGCAGGAAAGTCACATTCAGGTATGGAAATGCACCTCCAAAAGCAAGAAAAATTATTTACTGTATATACAGTAGAGTCTCACTTATCCAACATAAACGGGCCGGCAGAATGTTGGATAAGCGAATATGTTGGATAATAAGGAGGCATTAAGGAAACGCCTATTAAACATCAAATTAGGTTATGATTTTACAAATTAAGCACCAAAACATCATGTTATACAACAAATTTGACAGAAAAAGTAGTTCAATATGCAGTAATGCTATGTAGTAATTACTGTATTTACGAATTTAGCACCAAAATATCATGATATATTGAAAACATTCACTACAAAAATGCATTGGATAATCCAGAACGTTGGATAAGCGAGTGTTGGATAAGTGAAACTCTACTGTACTTGAGTATAAGCCTAGTTTTTCAGCCCTTTTTTTAAGACTGAAAAAGTCCCCCTTGGCTTATACTCAGGTGAGGGTCCTGGTTGGCTTATATTTGGGTCAGCTTATACTCGAGAATATATGGTACATTTATTATTTTTCTCTATTATTATTGGTATTATTACATGTATTATTTTTCTCTATTATTGTTGCTACTATTATATTTATTTTACTCTATTTTTATTATTATTATTAATACATTTATTTCACTCTGACATTATTATTATTGCATTTATTATTTTGCTCTATTTATTGCTACCTGTATTATTTTCCTGTATTTTTTATTATTATTATTATTATTATTATTATTATTATTATTATTATTATTATTATTATAATATGTATTATTTTACTCTATTATTATTAAAAGGATACATAAGCACATTTACATTGAAGAAGATGAAAATAATGATTTAATCAGAGTTGGACAGTCTTGTCTTAAATTTGATCTTTATGTACATATTCAAAAACATTTAACCTACTGATGCCTCAATTCATGTAATTTTATTGGTATCTATTTTTATTTCTGAAATTTACCACCCTCGGCTTGTACTGGAGTCAAGGTTTTCACAGTTTTTTTTGTGGTAAAATTAGGTGCCTCAGCTTATATTTGGGTCGGCTTATACTCGAGTATATACAGTATGTGGAATAAGGGTGAAAATGTCAGTCTTGCTTCACTTTGTGTAATTGTTTTATTCCAGGCATATGTTTGGACCACATTTTAATTTTTTAATTTTTTATTTTTGTATGCTTTTATTTTTCGAAAATATATCTGTTAATACCTTAGTCTAACTCAGACTTAATGGGTTTTATGCTATTTCTTCTCTTTCGACTGCTCTTTATTAAATTTTGCTGTTGCTTGGTAGGTCTGTCATGAGACATTCATTCACTTTGGTTTCTCCTTCAGACATTGGAACTTCTGTACAGAATCACCAATGGACAGAATGTCACAGTCATTGTTCGGAAGATGCTCGACTATCTAACGCAAACCAAGGAAGAATATACCATTATCAACATTGTTGGCAAAATAGCAGAATTAGCGGAGAAATATCCTTCCTTTGAGAGTTTTTTTCCGGAAAGCAGCTAGTCCTTGAAGCTGTAAGGCCATTCAATGTTAATCAAGCTGGCCAATTGCAACATTCAAAAAGACAAGAGTTCTTTCTCCCACCCTGGACTTTCCACAGACTTTTGTAGTTTTCAACAGACCTCTGAGGATGCCTGCCATAGATGTGGGCGAAACGTCAGGAGAGAATGCTTCTGGAACATGGTCATATAGCCCAGAAAATTCACAGCAACCCAGTTTTGCAGTGTTTCTTGTAAATGGCTAATCTTTCCAACCCATGCAATGCTTTTGACACAAAATAAAATACCTTGATACCATTTTAGACAATTTTAGTAACTAGTGTGCTAACATTATTGATGTGGGACTGTAGCACTTTGAACCTATGAAGGGAGGGAAAAAAATCTGTTCCTGATGTTCTAATGTCCTTTTCCTTAATGTTCCTGGCACATATGCTCCTGACAATGAATGGTTCATCCAGACCATGAATGCAGTATTTTCCATAGGAGGGGATAAAATGCACCCAGACATCCCAAACAGTTTCTTGCGACTCCTTGCAGAAGGTGAGCAAAGCAAGGATAACTCTATAGTGAAACTGAATATACTGCTGCCATTTTAAAACAACAACAACAAAATCACTGCTCATTAGAAAATAACTTACTTTTTTCTAGGGTTTGAAGATGAAAAGGAAGATAGCCAGCTGCGGCTTCATGCTGTCCAGTCCTACCTGAAGTTGCTACAAGACGAAAATGCAGTTTACCCGCAGAAATTTGTTCAAGTGATGAGTTGGGTAAGAACGGCGGGGATTCAAAAGTGAAAAGGCAGTTTTCCAGAACACGTGCAGCACAGACAATTGAATTTCTAATATACAGTTGACTCTACACATTTGCAGTTTTAACTTTTGTAGATTTGATTCTGCATGGATTTGATTCAAATGTTCTCTCTAGAATCTCTTAAATCCTCCAGTGCAACTCTCAACCTATCATGCAGTTTAAACTATGCTAAATTTTGCATCTCTTTTTGCTCAAATTAGCACAAATATTTCAGCTTCGATACCAAAACATTTATTGATGGTACATTTTGCTGGTATCTGTGAGTCGTTTTGTTTTTAAGTTCATGTTGATGTCAGTACAGTGCATCCCAGTTGTGTTTATCAAGCCTCTTTAGTTATCACGCAACATTTTTCTAGGATAGTCTCTTCAGTAATGGTTATGCAAAGTCAAGTCTTTTTGGGGTTGTTGTGTGTTTTCCAGGCTGTATGGCCATGTTCCATAAGTACCGTATATACGCGAGTATAAGCCGACCTGAATATAAGCCGAGGCACCTAATTTTACCACAAAAAACTGGGAAAACATTGACTCCAGTATAAGCCAAGAGTCGTAAATTTCAGAAATAAAAACGGATACCAATAAAATTACATTAATTGAAGCATCAGTAGGTTAAATGTTTTTGAATATTTACATAAAGCTCTAAGATACAACTCTGATTAAATCATTCTCATCTTCTTCAATGTAAATGTGCTTATGTATCCTTTTAATAATAATAGAGTAAAATAATACATGTAATAATAATAATAATAATAATAATAAATACAGAAAAAATACATGTAGTAATAACTGAGTAAAATAATAAGGCCAACTGGCTAATCAATAAATAAAATTGTTGAGTAAAATAATAAATATAATAATAAGATCAGAGTGAAATAATAAATGTATTAATAATAAAAAATAGAGTAAAATAAATGTAATAGTAGCAACAATAATATAGAAAAATAATAAATGTAATGATACCAATAATAATATAAAAAAATAATAAATGTACCATATATTCTCGAGCATAAGCTGACCCAAATATAAGCCAACCAGGACCCTCACCTGAGTATAAGCCGAGGAGGGCTTTTTCAGTCTTAAAAAAATGGCTGAAAAACTAGGCTTATACTTGAGTATATACAGTATTCTCTCCTGACGTTTCGCCCGCATCTATGGCAGGCATCCTCAAAGGTTGTGAGGCATATGCCGGCCATAGATGTGGGCAAAACATCAGGAGAGAATGCTTCTGGAACATGGCCTTACAGCCTGGAAAACACACAACAACCCTGTGGTTCCGGTCATGAAAGCCTTCGACAACACATCAAGCCATTTTACATTGACTTCATTGTTGTTACTGTTACAGTAGAGTCCCGCTTATCCAACGTAAACGGGCCGACAGAATGTTGGATAAGCGAATATATTGGATAATAAGGAGAGATTAAGGAAAAGCCTATTACACATTAAATTAGGTTATGATTTTACAAATTAAGCACCAAAACATCATGTTATACAACAAATTTGACAGAAAAAGTAGTTCAATACGCAGTAATGCTATGTAGTAATTACTGTATTTACGAATTTAGCACCAAAATATCACAATGCATTGAAAACATTGACTACAAAAATGTGTTGGATAATCCAGAACGTTGGATAAGCGAGTGTTGGATAAGTGAGACTCTACTGTATTATTATAACCTACTTTTCTCTCCAAAAAAGAGACTTACAGTAAAACTGATGCAATACAATTTGAAACCCGAAAAGCATACAAACATTAAAATAGTATTAAATATTAATGGTATTAAAAATAAAAAATCTGGAACTCTTAAAATCAATTAAGAATCTATTCTAATTCTCCTACGACAGGTGTTGGGAGAATATAGTTGCCTTATGACCAATGTGGACCCCGAGGTTGTCATGGCAAGTTTGCATCGGATTCTGGAGAGGAAGGCCACTTCTGAAACGAAAGCCTGGATCATGGCTGCAGTCACGAAAATAGCTTCTCGTTCGCCGTGTTCAGAAACTGTCGATAAACTCATCATGGAATTGAGTACCTCCCTGGATACTTGCATGAGGCAGTACGCCTTCGAATTAAAGCATCTTTATGAAGACAAGGAATTGATGAAGAAGTTGTTCCCCATTGATGCTAGTTATGAGGATAGAGTGGTGAGTTCGCACAGTTATTTGTGTATTATTTCTAGGTCTTTGAAAGTTGAGTGATTCTTTAGTAGATGCTTGAAAGAAGAGTATGTCAGTGTTGTATGTCTTAAAACAAAAGATCTAGGTAGATGGTTTAACTCAATTGAGTCCAGCCTTTGATTCTGCTGGTATTTGGGACTCCAGTGCCCAGGAATCCTGGGAGCTGAAGTCCAAAACATCTGGCGGAGCAAAGGTTGAACACCAATTATTTAAGTGGAGTCTATATAAAGGAGCTTCCGGTGGCACATGTGTTAAAGCGCTGAGCTGCTGAACTTGCAGACCGAAAGGTCCCAGGTTTGAATCCAGGGAGCGGAGTGAGCGCCCACTGTTAGCTCCAGCTTCTGCCAACATAACAGTTCGAAAACATGCAAATGTGAGTAGATGAATAGGTAGCGCTCCCGCGGGAAGGTAACGGCATTCCATGCAGTCATGCCGGCCACATGACATTGGAGGTGTCTATGGACAACGCTGGCTCTTCGGCCTAGAAATGGAGATGAGCACCAACCCCCAGAGTCGGACACGACTGGACTTAACGTCAAGGGAAACCTTTACCTTTATATAACACACATGCTCAATATTTCACATTTGTCTGTAGCTTCTCCATTCATTTCCCCCTGCTGCCTAGCTTATTATCTATGGCACGGTTGTCAGACTCATAGACCATGACCACATGAGGCTTAAGGTTGCCTTCAAGTCCATGGATGGAGAATCTGTGGATACAGAGCCAAATATAATGTTACGCAGTAGTCAGTGCTCTTTAGTCCTCACCCAATTTGGGTCCCCCGATTCTATTGAACAACAACTCCCTTTACTTCTGATTTTCTGCCATGGAGACAGGATAATGGGAATTGCAACCAATTGCATCAACACTTGTGGCTCTGAGGCCAGGGAAAGATTAAAGGCTGTTTTAATGTCAGACATTATATCCACAAATCTTGTATCTAAATTCAAACTTTCCTGACTAAAGAGACTAAGTTGGCAGCCATCCAGATGTTGCTGTATCATGACTCCCATCAGCTCTGGTCATCAAAGGGTTTTAAACAGTTCAAAGAGATTTCTCTTCCCATCCCAGTTATACTGTGGCAAACTCTTTCAGTCTTAACCATTAGAACCTGCTATTCCACATTAAAACCGTTACCTTCTCGCTTCTAACAGGGACCTCAGTTTAATATCACGGTCTGTCCAACGTACACATAGCTTGATTTGGGAGTAATATGTATTCCAGACTAGTAGGAAGATTGGACTCACAATGGTATTTACTTGAGGAATGAGGACAGTGTTCAATCAAATGTCAAGTTTTTGACTTGTTACTCTGACTCCTTATAGGTAGATGCTTCCTTATCTTTCTTAGATGGGTTTGTAGCTGAAGGACTAGACCGCGGCGCAGCCCCATACAAACCTCATCACCAAAGGCAAGAGGAGAAGCTGTCTCAGGAAAAAGGTGATTGCTTATTGACTTGGCCTGAAAGCATTTTTTTAAGCGTAAGGTTAGAAGATGAATGTGGTCATTGTGACTGTTGTGGAATGGATTTGAAAATAGTCTTCCACCACTTCACCTTATTTGCACTCTTATATTATTAATTTCTGTGTACAAGTTTTGTGTTTCCATTTTGAAAGATGGATAGGAAAGCTTTGAGGTGTGGTCTTAGTTCTTGAGCTATGTTTGCACAATGGAAAATTACTTCTGTAACATTGCATATATTATAAAGTACACATACTTCCCTTTTGTATGTGTTTTTTATGACTTGCTTTTATGTGGTTTTTATGACTTGCTTTTATTGTCTGATTGATTTGTTTTATTGTTTTATTTTTATATTGTTCTAATATTGTAATAATAATAATAATAATAATAATAATAATAATAATAATTTTATTTTTGTACCCCGCCTCCATCTCCCCAAAGGGACTCGGGGAGGCTTACATGGGGCAAAGCCCAACGACACAGTTAAAATGTAATTACATAAAAATGCAATTGCAAAGGCAAAAAGACAAAAATGCAATTCACAATGTAAACATAATAAAACAACATTATAACAATAATAAAAGCATCAACCAGCAACCAATGTTTGCATATTGTATATTTCAAATTGTATGATAATGCATTTATGTTAAGCCGCTTTGAGTCTCCTTCGGGAGAGATAAAGCAGGGTAGAAATAAATACAATAATAACAAACAACAACAAAAATTCATAAGATGCACCTATAATTCTAAGACGCAACCCATTTTAAGAGAAGTTTATTTATATGGGAGAGTGTGTCTTAGAATTGAAGAAATGCAGTATGCATTTTATAAGAATAAAATTATAAGATTTTATAATTTTATAATTTTATAAGAATAAAATTATTATTATTATTATTATTATTATTGTTATTACTATTATTATTTGTCTTATGTTTTATAAACTAACTAGCTTGGGGACCCGTGCCTAGGTTATTTGAAAAAGCACTGGGAACTATAGCCTGTTTGTGGAGGCCGGAGGCTGTCTCTGTGAGTGGACACCCATGCCATATACACACATACGGGTTTTCACTTTTATTATAGATATAGATAGATAATAGATAGATATATAGATATAGATGGTGTGGTAAGCAGTTAGAACAGATCTTGCTAGGAAAACCCTACGATAGATTTTCCTTAGGTGTGGTATAGATCAGAAATGAAGGTACACAGCAATAATAACAAAAATGGTTGGTGTGTAATGTGAAATATTTATGTTGCAACACGATGTGAGCAAATATCTACTCTCCCCTATACTGTCTTAAAGATTGATGGTTAAGTTTTAAGAGTGATCCCCCTCTCTTTGCAGCTTTGAATTTTGAACCTTATGGGCTGTCCCTTTCCCAAAGTTTCTCAGCATCTAGCTTTACTGGAAGGCAGTCCCCAACTGGACTTTCTCTGGGATCCGACATCTCTGGTAATAGCACCGAGACAGGACAAAAGGGGTGAGTTATGTTTCTGTGTCCACTGAAGACTTGATTGTGTATTTTTGATTTCTTGGCCTGAAGGCAGAAGGTGACATACGCGGCATATCATAACAGATTTATTTATTTATTAGCTACATTTATATGCCGCCCTTCTCACCCCGAAGGGGACTCAGAGCAGCTTACAAATTAAATTTACATACAATATTATACAGTAGAGTCTCACTTATCCAACATAAACGGGCCGGCAGAATGTTGAATAAGCGAATATGTTGGATAATAAGAAGAGAATAAGGAGAAGCCTATTAAACATCAAATTAGGTTATGATTTTACAAATTAAGCACCAAAACATCATGTTATACAACAAATTTGACAGAAAAAGTAGTTCAACATGCAGTAATGCTACGTAGTAATTACTGTATTTACGAATTTAGCACCAAAATATCATGATGTATTGAAAACATTGACTACAAAAATGCGTTGGATAATCCAGAACGTTGGATAAGCGAGTGTTGGATAAGTGAGACTCTAATGTATTAGCATAGTACAATACTGGTAATAAATTACTATATTGTACTGTATCAATATATTGTAATATTAGTAATATTGCATGTAAAATATAATATATAATTAATATTATTATATTGTATTATTAGTATTATGTCGTATTACAATATAATGTGAATATTATATGTATATACAATATGTTATAATTATATTATTGTAAATTATATTATATATATATATATAAACACACACACACACACACACATATATATATAAACACATAAGGACTAGATAAATTATAAATAAATAAACAGATAAATTCAGTATTAGCAAAAGCAAAAAGACATCTAGTGCGTGGGGCAAGTCAGGAGGCAACAGCAGAAGTTGTGCAACCTGCAACATGGAACAACAACCAAATCCAGCCCAAAATATTTATTTCGTTGCTCAGTTCATACTGTGCAATGTGTATTGCAGTTTGGGCACTGAGCAAGAAAAATAAAAATATGTGTATGACCATTATGCTAGATCCTTCCAAATTTGAAAGTGTTTTCGATTGTTTTTCAAGCTGTACTAACAGCCTTCAAGTTGAAATTTCTAGGGGGCAGTCGTGATTCATCAGGAAATCTTAGTACGTGCTTCAAATGTTGACCATTGCTTTCAGTTGTCATTCATGTTGCAAGAGCTACATTCTAAGTGCACAGTTTTGTTGAAGCAGAAAATAGAGGCCTGAATAAGTCATTTGGAAATCACCCCAAATGCAGATTGTATGAACTCGCACCATTTCTGCATTTACGCTGTAATGAAATATATAGATGACCATTGCGATATTTAATAGCCAAATTCAAACTGCATCTAAAATGTTCCTTTAACGGTCCGAAACTAGATGGGAAGTTGTGCCTTGAATTTTAAGCATTCTTTATCTGAAAGGAAACACACAAAGTTCTGAACTAGATTGAAGCTATAGAGCTGAGGATAGGGATGAATTATGTTTTCCAGGAATCTCCATACACAGTGCAAGTGCTTTCCAGAAGCACTTTTTTATCTGCTCCTTTTTTAACCTTTCTAATTACTATTTACTTTAGGGCCAACAGTTTGAAGCTTGAAGGTGTTAAGAAGCTTTGGGGTAAAGAAGGCTACCTTCCACAAAAAGAAAGCCCAGTGGAAAATGAAGACAGCATCAAACCCGTTCTGCCCAGCAGCACAATTGCGGAAAATATTGTTGGTAGTTTTCCGTCAACGTCTGAGCAAAAAACCCCTGGCCTTTTGGAGGGAGAGAAAGAGAAACAACAACTAGCTTCATCACTCTTTGTTGGCCTGAGCTCACAAAGCAGCATCAGTCTGGTATGGCAATTTACTCAAGCATCATAGCAATGGCCTATTCCAGTTACTTTTAACATTTAACCTAAAACTATGTTCTGACTCTTCTGGCTGGTACTCACTCCATGTTTGATCTGAGATTCAAACTCCGGTCTCCAAAGCCATAGTCCAATGCTCAGACCTTCTTACTGTATATACTCTAGTATAAGCCTAGTTTTTCAGCCCTTTTTTAAAGACTGAAAAAGCCCCCCTCGGCTTATACTCGGCTGAGGGTCCTGGTTGGCTTAGATTTGGGTCAGCTTATACTCGAGAATATATGGTACATTTATTATTTTCCTCTATTATTGTTGCTACTATTACATTTATTTTACTCTATTTTTATTATTAATAATACATTTATTATTTCACTCTATTTATTATTACATGTATTTATTATTATTTTTATTATTACATTTATTATTTTACTCTGTTATTATTAAAATGATACATAAGCACATTTATATTGAAGAAGATGAGAATAATGATTTAATCAGAGTTGGACAGTCTTATCTTAAATTAGAGCTTCATGTAAATATTCAAAAACATTTAACCTACTGATGCCTCAATTAATATACAGTAGAGTCTCACTTATCCAAGCTAAATGGGCCAGCAGAAGCTTGGATAAGAGAGTATCTTGGATAATAAGGAGGGATTAAGGAAAAGCCTATTAAACATCAAATTAGGTTATGATTTTACAAATTAAGCACCAAAACATCATGTTATACAACAAATTTGACAGAAAAAGTAGTTCAATACGCAGTAAATGTTATGTTGTAATTGCTGTATTTATGAATTTAGCACCAAAATATCATGATATATTGAAAACATTGACGGCAAAAATGGCTTGGATTATCCAGAGGCTTGGATAAGCGAGGCTTGGATAAGTGAGACTCTACTGTAATTTTTATTTCTGAAATTTACCACTCTCGGCTTATACTTGAGTCAACGTTTTCCTAGTTTTTTTGAGGTAAAATTAGGTGCCTGGGCTTATATTCGGGTCGGCTTATACTCGAATATATACGGTATTTTATTTTATTTTCAAATGGTAGTCTTTTCATTCATGTACTGGACCCATAACTGGGATCTGGTTTGTGGATTAAATGAGTTTCATTAGCAATGCTGTATCTCTTTAGTGAGTTTTATTCAGAGGGGAATGAAATGCGGTATTGACAAGTGAGTGAACAGATGGAGAATAATAAAAGGGAGAAAATGGGCACATAACAAAAATAAACATTGAGTCTTGTTGTCACAAGTTGTGGCTTAAGGTGAGCTCCAATTGTGAAATCTCTAACACCTTAATTATTTTTGCGTTCACATTTTTCAAATGTTTTCTCCCTTTGTTTTCAAAGATGGGAAAAGGCGACACTGTGACTCAGAAGTTCACAAGGAAATCCAAAACAAGTGAAGCCAAAGCAAACGAGGGACCATCGAGTACCATTTCTCCTCTTGCAGACACACTGTCTAAGAACAAGGAGTCCTTTCAAAACAATGGGCATCATGGATTTAGGAAAGCATCACTGAGTTCTGTTGAAACCCCTGGATCCAAGGCGGTACCTGTCAGGTCTCACTCTCTGCAGGAAGGTGGACTAAATGACCGGCTTTTGGACCATAGACTTTCTCAGTCCTCGTTGTTTGCCGATTGTAATATGGAAATCTTTCCTCCTCCCTCAAGTGCTGAGACTGTAGTTTGCAAGCAGCACTCTTTAATGCCTTACTTACCGGAGGAAGCGGCTAAATATCCTCACTCAGAAATGATACAACTTTGTTCTGATGAAACTCTGGTTTTGTACTTTTGTAAAGTCTGGCAGGATGATTGTGTTTTGCTGTTTTTATTTCTGGCCAATAAGAGCAGCAATGTTCTTAGAGATGCGAGTCTGGAATTGGAGCACACAGAGCATCTAAAGGTAATTTATTTATTTATTTTACAGCATTTATAGCATTTATATTCCGCCCTTCTCACTCCGAAGGGGACTCAGGGCGGATCACATTACACATATAGGCAAACATTCAATGCCTTTCAACATAGAACAAAGACAAACAAACATAGGCTCCGAGCGGCCTCGAACTCATGACCTGGTCAGAGTGATTCATTGCAGTTAATTGCAGCTGGCTTGCTCTCCCGCCTGCGCCACAGCCCGGGCCCAGGTAATTAAGGGATTGCGATCATGCTTATCGGGTTTTGCTTTCTCCCTTGAAATAAGTATGCCTGCTATAGATGTGGGCGAAACATCAGGAGAGGATGCTTCTGGAACATGGCCATGCAGCCCAGAAAACTCACAGCAACCCAATGATTCTGGCCATCAAAGCCTTCGACAACACATTGGCAGTAAATGCTTGTAAACATTTATTTTTATTTTCTTCCTCTTTTAACGTATAGATGGTTGAACGTCTTGGCTGTCATTTTGCTACAGTAGCAGCTGAAAGCATAGAAAGCTTCCAAACAAGTGTTGAGATGGAGGAACTTTGCTCATCGGTTGTAATTTTGGGTTCCGTCGTTTACCATCTAGAATCGGAAACACGCCTCAGGTTTTCTGTACCTTTAGTCCTGCTGGATTTTATCAGGTAATTCTCTTAAAACAACTTGCTTCATACATAGTGGGAACATACAGCACCTGTTTCATATGTAAATCTCTCCTGTACACACATGCATGATATATTGTGTACCCACCAAACATGTAAACACTCTCCATGTCCTATTATTATTATTATTATTTTTATTATTATTATTTATTTTATTATGACACAGCAAACAAGATAGATATGCTGGATTTCGTTTCACAAAATCACAAGTCGAACACTTCCCAAGTGTCTAGGACTGTGTGATGTATTTTCGGATGATGCATGCAGATCCCAGCAAAAATATACAATGCCAGAAAACCGCACTATTATTATTATTATTATTATTCTCCCATTTTCTCTCTCCAAAGCAGCTTACAATATAAACAGTACAACACAATTTAAAGCCTAAACATATAGAAATATTAAAATAGAATTACATATTTATGCTATTTAAAGTTTGAGATGTTAGGAAGATTTCAGTTATTTAAATGTTCATGTTCTTGGAATGGAAGAGGCAACTTAGATTCTCCAAACCGCTGTTTCTCACTATATGTTTTCTGTTTCTGCATTTCATGTGCCTCATTTACTGGAAGGTTTCCCAATGCATTTTCCTAATTACTGTATATATTTATTTAATTTGACCTCATGTGTAAGTCATGGGCAGATTTTGATGCTTATACCTTTATATGTGACTATATACCGTACCTTTTTTTTAAAGGACTCCTGTTCAGCTTGACCTTTTATGACTCTTGGGTGCTGGCTATTTTAAAGATTATTTTAAATATATTCTTTAAAGAAATAACTTCATCTGTTTTCTTATTCCTTATATTCATTGCCAACCTTCTATTCAGGCCTATGAAAATGACCACGGATGAATTTGGAAAGCTGTGGCTTGCGGTTTCAAACGATGTGAAGCAAAATGTGAAGATGGCACCGTCTCAGGGATCGTTGCCAGCTATTCTGAACACCTTGCAGCAAAAGCTGAAGCTACATATCGTTGATATCATAGGTGAGCGGCTTGAGATTTCTTCCACTGTGATCCAGGAATTGTAGTTGGTAACCATAGCTTATAATAATTGCTTAAGGCGAGAGTGAGCGTTTGAAGAATGGTATGATTTGGGGACTTTTCTCAAGGAAAATCATTCTGGTCTTAAGTGTCTTGAACTGATTTGGGCTTTCTCAGGCAAATATGGAGGGAGACACACATTGTGCCTGCCTGTGAACACTGATATATCCCTTGAAAACATACACTGAAATGCCAGGAAGCCCTGCGATTGATAGGTTTAGGTTTTCACCAGGGAATAATATGGCCATTCTATAGAAAAATAATTTTGTTGGAGCATCAAATCCTATCTGATGTTGCAATCTAAGAAGGGTCAGCGTTAGTGTGTGAATGGGAGATCAGCAATAATACTTTTTTATTTTTTAATCAATACCTGGAAGTGCAAAGGCTATATTTCTGAGGAAGAAACTGGCAAAATCACCTGTTTGAGTATTCCTTACCTGATGATGATGTAATAATAATAATAATAATAATAATAATAATAATAATAATAATAATAACTGCAAAAGGCCACCCTGCTGGGATCTGCACGCATCATCCAAAAATACATCACACAGTCCTAGACACTTGGGAAGTGTTCGACTTGTGATTTTGTGATACAAAATCCAGCATATCTATCTTGTTTGCTGTGTCATAAAATAATAGTAATAATAATAATAATAATAATAATAATTGATGGAGCCCTGTCATTAGGTTTTAAATCTTGGTTATATGTTTTTATCATTATATGTCTTATGCATTTATGTTATGTGGTATTATGTTTAAATTGCTGTATGATTTTAACTTGTATGTTTCCGGTTTTGTTGGAAACCACTCTGAGTCCCTTGAGGAGATAGGGCAGTATATAAATAAAGTATTATTATTATTATTATTATTATTATTATTATTATTATTATTATTATTATTATTTCTATCCTTTTTTCCTCTTCTAAAGGAGGCTCAAAGCAGCTACCAACACTAAAAACAATGCAATTTACAGTTTAAGATACAAGAATTATTTAAAATAATTAAAATCACATAAAACCACTATTAAATGCTTAAAATACTTAAAACACTACACAGCAATCTCTGGTTCATTCTTAAAACGTGGTGTAGAGGTTTCACATAGCAAAACAATCACATTTAATACTATATAATTTAATAATATTGTGCTATGATAATAATAGAATATATTGTATGTATATACATACAATATTGATACAGTAGAGTCTCACTTATCCACCACTCACTTATCCAACATTCTGGATTATCCAACGCATTTTTGTAGTCAATGTTTTCAATACATCATGATATTTTGGTGCTAAATTCGTAAATACAGTAATTACTACATAGCATTACTGCGTATTGAACTACTTTTTCTGTTAAATTTGTAGTTAAACATGATGTTTTGGTGCTTAATTTGTAAAATCATAACCTAATTTGATGTTTAATAGGCTTTTCCTTAATCCCTCCTTATTATCCAACATATTCGCTTATCC
Organism: Anolis carolinensis; assembly: GCF_035594765.1. Classification (NCBI taxonomy): domain Eukaryota; kingdom Metazoa; phylum Chordata; class Lepidosauria; order Squamata; family Anolidae; genus Anolis; species Anolis carolinensis. The sequence continues at coordinate 17,559,925 of NW_026943822.1, read as the reverse complement.
AAGGTTCTGCCGGCCCGTTTATGTTGGATAAGTGAGACTCTACTGTATTTAAAATAATTAAAATCACATAAAACCACTATTAAATGCTTAAAATACTTAAAACACTACACAGCAATCTCTGATTCATTCTTAAAACGTGGCGTAGAGGTTTCATATAACAAAACAATCACATTTAATACTATATAATTTAATAATATTGTGCTATGGTAATAATAGAATATATTGTATGTACAGTAGAGTCTCACTTATCCAACATAAATGGGCCGGCAGAATGTTGGATAAGCAAATATGTTGGATACTAAGGAGAGATTAAGGAAAAGCCTATTAAACATCAAATTAGGTTATGATTTTACAAATTAAGCACCAAAACATCATGTTATACAACAAATTTGACAGAAAAAGTAGTTCAATACGCAGTAATGCTATGTAGTAATTACTGTATTTACGAATTTAGCACCAAAATATCATGATATATTGAAAACATTGACTACGAAAATGCGTTGGATAATCCAGAATGTTGGATAAGCGAGTGTTGGATAAGTGAGACTCTACTGTATATACATATAATATTGATACTAACATTATAATGTAATGCAATATAACGCTAATAATAATACAATATAATAATAATTATATATTATATATTAAATGTAATATTACTAATAATATTACAGTATAGTGGTATAGTAGAATATGGTAATATATAATGTTAATATTGTGCTATGCTAATAATATAATATATTGTATGTATATATAACTTGTAAGCTGCTCTGAGTCCCCTTCGGGGTGAGAAGGGCGGGATATAAATGTTGCAAATAAATAAATTTAAGGGAAAATGATTTTTTTCCTCCTCCTTTAGGTAATGAGGGAATAGCATCGTGTCAACTTCTTCCATCAGTGCCCTGTTTGCTCCATTGCCGTATCCATGCTGGCATGTTGGCGCTATGGTTCAGATCCCCTTGCTCGGCTCTTCCGGACTGTTTGCTTTATCAGTGTCAAAAAGCGATGGAAGAATCCTGAGTGTTAAAGTGCCTCCCTTTTTTTTTTCAAAGTCTCTGACTGCCAAGGAAGATGTGGTTTTTGTACAGTGTTTTATCGAAGCCAGCTCTTGTTCTGCTTCTCTGGAGTGAAGTTACACAAGAATAAGCTCTATGGACATGAGGATTTAAGGTGGTTCTCCTGCCCTTTGCCCTCCAGAAACAGCTCAGGATCAATCAAGGCACTAAAAGTATGGGCCACATGTTATGCAACATGAGTATTTTCTCTTTTTGCCCTTGCGTAAGTCATAACAATTCATAGGAGCAGCACCACTTGAATTACGTCATTTACTTGGCTTACGTGTAGAGGAATATTTTCAGTTAAGAACTTTCCTTGAAGCGGCATTGTAAAGACCAGAGTTAGAGGAATGCAAGATGCTAACTGTTGATGCAACTGATATTCAGTTATAAGATATCTATAGGATTGTCCCATGGTTGGATCATAGGTTATTGGCATTAACAATCCATGGAAGCACCTCAAGTAAGGAATTGGCTAGTTTTTGTTACAGGATTTTTTACTTATTATGTGGCAGAATATAAACATTATTTGTGAATGCAAATTGAGGCTGCCAGCAAGTTATTGGTTGTCAACTTCGTTGCCTATCAGAAGTTGGCTTCTAAAATGCAATACCTCAATCACAGAGCTAGCGTGTTGGTTTGCAGCATTTAAATACGCAAGACTTTTAATCTAGGAAGCTTCTCTTGCTGTGCCTCACAGTCATTCTGACTCAGCCACCACTCCGCTTCATCCATAGCTGGCTTTCATTGTATACCAACCATTGTCCTTGATGATAAAATAGCATAAAGATGTGCTCGCACAGCTTGTTCCACCTCGCCACGGATCCTTTGGTCTTCTCTCTTTTGAACAGCCTTTTGTGCTACCTTTTTGCTTTTCAATCTCTTGTGTTTCATCTCATGTTCTGTTGTCATTGTCCTCCTTGGGCAGAGGAGGATAGCTCACTAAATATGCAAACCATAGTACAAAGTAATTCATTTTTTAAAAATAACCTCTTACAATACTGTCATTTGGGGGATTGAAGCAGCTTCAGCCATGGCTTCTCTTGGTGTCTTCGTTTTTAGGCCTGTTCCTAGGATTAATTGTGGAGTTGATTCAGAAAATTGCATTGGATAGATCCCCATGTAAGCCGCTCCGAGTTCCTTCGGGGAGATGGTGGCGGCATACAAAAATAAAGTTATTATTATTATTATTATTATTATTATTATTATTATTATTATTATCTGCTCTAGTTTCTTGGATATAGCTATCATGCTCTTTAATGGGTGAGCAGATGGAGTCGATGGCATATGTTCTGTATCTTAAAAACTAGAGCTGATAGGGGAAAATGGGAGACATTTTTAGAATAAGTTGGTCAAATATACCCAGAAACAGGACTAACATACAAGGCACCAAAATGTGTTTTGGCCAGTGTTGTTTGCAAAACTAAGCTTTTAAACTAAGACCGCCTCCAACCTAACAGTTGTGTTTTTAACACAACTGACTGTCAAGAACACAACAAGAGACCAACTGATTGTGGTCTCTTGTTGCAGAACAGAAACATTGCAAGCATTTTGAACTCCTCTTATTGAATTATTCTGTGTTCTCTTGTTCAGAATACAATTTGACCATCAGAAGCGAGTTAGGATGTATCACAGTGGATTCCTATTTCTTTGAATCAAATCAAAAAAGGCTTATTTGACTTGTAGCCCAGGTATGTCATTCTTATGAACATTGAGACAATAAGCAGAACTGAGTCATAGTCTGAAACGGGATGATTTATGATGTTTAGCAGGAACAGAAAATTCTATTTTTTCAAAGTCCTCATCCATAGGCTTAATAGCGCTTTTTTGGTGGCAGTGCTGGTTGTGTAACACTGCTGATGTGGGTATTAAGTTGGTCAGTTTTAATGATCTGTAGTCTCCTTGCTCTGAGAGCCATTTGTAAAGCAAACCTGTGTGTGTTTCAAAAACCCAAAGCAGTTAGGTTAAATTCATGAAGAGGCACAGGGCGGTTTTCTGCATTATAATCCAGTGTTGCAGCCACTTTGAAGACTCTTTTCTGATAGTTCTTGTATCCTTTGGAAATGAATTATATGGAGGAACATAGGTATAAGGGAGATGCTGTGTAAGAGCTGAACACCTGTGTGTATCTTCAGATATTTAATTGAAAACAATAGTAACTCTCCAACTATTGGTATTTGTCTCTGCAATGCAACACGCATAGGAGAGAGTTCCACTGACACTCCACATTTATTTTCCGATTTACAAAGTCTTAGAATCTGGCTGCAAACAGTTTTGTTTTTTAATGTATGTGTGTATTTATTTAATGTATGCATTTGTCAACATCATTACCTACTTGTACATTAAAACAGCACTTCTCAAACCATTAAAACCCAATAATAAGCAGTTGTTTCTTGTGTTGTCAAAGGCTTTCATGGCCGGAATCACTAGGTTGCTGTAAGTTTTCCGGGCTGTATGGTCATGTTCGAGAAGCATTCTCTCCTGACGTTTTGCTCGTATCTATGGCAGGCATCCTCAGAGGTTGTGAGGTGTGTTGGAAACTAGGCAAGTGGGGTTTATGTATCTGTGGAATAATGTCCAGGGTGGGAGAAAAAGCTCTTGTTTATTGGAGGCAAGTGTGAATGTTGCAATTGGCCACCTTGGTTAGCATTAAATGGCCTTGCAGCTTCAAAGCCTGGCAGCTTCCTGCCTGGGGGAATCTTTTGTTGGGAGGTCTTAGCTAGCTCTGATTATTGCCTAATCAGGGCTGAAGTTTTCCCATGCCTGATATAAAGGTACTAGCTGTGCCCGGCCACGCGTTGCTGTGGCAAAGTGGTGGTGGTATTGGTTAAAAATTGTTGTGTAATTTTTATTTGACTTTATTTGCATTTTTTTATTAATTTTATTGTAAGTTATATTTTTATTTATTATATTTTATTATTTTCTTGTATTATTTTTAGTTATTTTCTGTTATTATAGTATTTTATTGTATTAATTTTTTAGTGTTTTTTTATTATTTTTTATTGGGTTGCTTGGAGACCAAGTTGGAGGAGCTTATAGCCTTCTAACTGGCAGCAATTGGATAAAAGCAATTATTCCTCTCTCTCTAATTAGGACTTTATTTTTCTTTTCTTTTTGTTGTATCAACCTAGAGGCGTGGATGATGGGTTGTGTTGTCAAATTTCGAGGTTGGGGGGCCTGTAGTTTTGTTGTTTTGTGGGTCGCCATGATGCCATCACTCTTTTATATATATAGATAGTGGTTCTTTTATAGACATTTAAAACAGTATGGAGTGTTGGGTTCAGGGATTGCTTACTATCAAAGCCAACAGTATCCAAGATTCTGGAGCAGGAAGATACATGCTATTTTTTAGAAGGATTCAAAAGGGAACAGTGCTAGAGATGATGAAATTCTGAAAGACTATGTTGCTTGATCACAAGTCGTTTAATGGATCCTTTATGATAATACAACACACGCTTTGTGTCTGACTCAGACGTGACTGATATTTTGAAACGGGTTGTTGAACATTGGTAACACACCGATATAAAAGTAAACACAGAATATACATCAGATACCAGCATGAGGGATGCATATGACTTCCCCTCCCACTCCATTCGTAAGGTCCTCAAGTCTTACATAAATGTAACGAGAAAGATATTTTAATTTTTTTCTCTTAAAAAGTAGCACAGATTCGAACACCAAAAAGATGCTAACAAACTCTTTTCCCTTCCTGTATTCTTCCCAATTCCCAACCCAACTTCTATGTGAATGGGCTTACTGAAAGCAATGGTGTAAGGTCTCGGCGGGATGGAGAACGGCCAATAATAATACAACTGCAGTTTAGCAGCACATGAATATGAACATAAGCAGGCACCCTTTCCCCTTTTCAGTGTAGTTACAAACAAAAGAATCCATTTATTTCTAACGATTTTGTGCCACGACTTCTGCCAAGGACATACTTTGGTTAATTCAAAGCCTCGTTTCTCGAAAGAAGTCATGCTAGACTTGATGTTTATCATCTTGGCATCTTAATTAACTATTTTAAGTTGGATGGGATGAGGAATATATGGCCCTCCCGCATGTCAAATCCTATAATTTTTCACCACTCAAGTATAATGGGAATTGCAGTACAGGAGGGACACGTTCCTTGCTCCAGCAAGATGCCAATTTCTAGTCTTCATTCCAGGAGACAACTGAACATCTTAAAAAGAGGCCTGGCCTTTTGCATTTGTTGTGCTTTGCCTTCATCTTGGCCTGTGAAAGTTTCTTTTCTGTTGTCAATTATGTGTGAAAACAGATTTTTATGCTCTCCCCGCCTCCAAGATGTTCATCGTGACCATCTTATGGCTTCTTTCTTCTTTCTATACGAGGGTTGAATGAAAAGTAATACCTCCACCTTTGTTACTTCGGTTTGGATGGGAATATTTTAATAAATCAAATGCAGAAATAATCCTTAGAATGTGCTCTTTAACTACCACTATTCACTTTTCCACATAATCACCAAACAACTGGATACATTTCTGCCCACGATGAACAAGTTTTCTGAAGCCGTCATGGAAGAAGTTTGTTAATGTGGGATTTGTGTATTGATAGTGTTTAAATGCAATTTGTGTCTTGCCTGTATTGCAACTGATTGCATCATCCAGAATGTACTATAGTCTGGAAAGAGTTAATTACCAAGAAGCTGTGATGACCTTGATGTGTGGCTGGAACTAGGGAGTATCCAGACACAAGTGTGTGTGCATATTGATTGCGTCTGAGTTCAGTTCTGAGTTCAGTCGAGATCTGTCTGCTTAGGAGTTCTGTCTGCTTAGAGATCAAGTCAAGTCCTGTGTTCATCTGTCATCTGTTTGTGTTGATTCAGTAAAACTTTGTAAATAGTTTTACCAACATCTCTGAGTGTCTCTTCATTGTGCGCTCCACTGATTCCATCCAACTACTGCTGCGCTGCTTAATACTCAGACAAAGTTGACACTCTGTTTCCGCAACCAGTGTCTCACAGTACCCATCGTGTACAGATCTTCCAATAGAAAAGCAATAATGTGACCCACACCTTCTTGTGAAATGCCGATTATGCTTGACATTTCTCTTTGAGTGATACGACGATCATCCTGAATCAATCTGTCAACCTTTTGCTTGTGAAACCCGGTGGTTGCTGTCACAGGATGTCCAACTCTTTGTTTGTCATGCAAGTCAGATGTTCCCACCTCAACATCTTTAAATTTACTCGCCCAACAACGCACAGGACTCACATCAACACAATCACCATAAACAGCTCTGATGAATCTCCTTTGGGGCGACATCTTCTACTGTCAAGAATTCAATGACTGCACGTTGCTTGAGTCGCATTGACTGACTGTGTGGGCAGGGTTCCATACTTTGCACTTTAACAACACAACCGTTCAATGCTAAGGCTTCCCGCCAAATGGAACTGGAGAGGAGAGTCTACTGAACAAGCCTGTACTTGCCGCAGACCAGGACTGCCATCTGTTGAGTTATGAAGGTGGAGGCATTACTTTTCATTCAACCCTCGTAATAGGCCTTTTGGCTTGACATAGATCTTTGACTCCTAACTACATGGCACTGTTGAGATCACAGGTATGTAATGTCCTTTGCCCTTCACAAACTGTGTCCTTAAATATCTTGTTTCTTTGTTGACTCGATTGTGGATCATTTCTGCATTCCACAAATAGACTGAACGGCAAGTGAATTGGAATCAAGAGTGTCTGTTTTGGGGTTCTATAAAGGAGCCCACTCTCGTGGGTTTGTGTTGACTTTCTGTTGTCGGCTCTTATTCAAGTCTTTTGTTGCCAAAGGCCAGTTTCAAAGGACTTTCTCGTCGAGGAGTTTGTTGATTCCGTCACAGATTTTTTTGAGGTGTGGCCGACACTCGGCGTCGAGGCTGTAGAGCGCGGTGAGGAACTCCACGTTTGAAAAATGGTCGAAGACGTGGTTGATCCGCGCGTGAGACCTGGCCGTCAGGTGCCGCTCTACAAGTTCGTGCACAAGGTCTTTGCATTCCTTCAGGATTTCGGAAAGGACGTTTTTGTCGAAGGTGTACTCCACTTCGTAGAAGCTGACAATGGTCATGGCGGCTTGGTTCAGCTTCTTGCGGAACTTTTCCACGATCTCCAGCTCGTCGGGGTTGAACTGGTTGTTTCGGTAGAGGATCCCGATCTTGACGGCGACTTTGATCAAGTCCTTCATGATCTTGTGCGCCTCCTTCTTGTTCTTCGTGTGCTCGATCGTCACTTTGTACAACTCGTCGAAGATTTCGCTGCTGGTGTCGTCGATCAGCATGTTGGCCACGGTCCGGGTGGCCATTTTACTCAAGATCTTCTTCTGGGCTTGAAGCGCAAGGCTCTTGGAGCTGAAATTCTCCGGACCTGAAACGAGAAGCAGGAATGGAAGTGACGGAGAATGGAGAGAAGCAGGAGTGGAGAAGAAGAAGAAGCAGAAGTTAATGACTCGTAGTGAGTATTTTCACAAGTCAGATTACTAGTTATTGCCTATAGTGCCTTCAACATGAGATTGGCAACATGATGCACTCTCATTCTCCTGGATTGCATCTCCCAGCATCCCACATTTTCAACTATATTAATGGAAAGTGCATTAGAAGGTCCTTACATTGCCCATCCCAAAGTAACCTCTGCTACAAATTGGGCAAATGTTGACCTTCCAGACATTGGATTGCATTTCCCAGCATCCTGCATCTTCAACTATACTGATGGAACGTGCAGTCCAGCAGCACTGGAAGGTCCTTAAATTGCTCATCCAAAAATAACCTCTACTACAGGCTGGGCAAATGTTGACCCTCCAGACAATGGATTGCATCTCCCAGCATCTCACATCTTTAACTATATTGATGGAAAGTGCAGTCCAACAGCATTGGAAGATCCATAAATTGCCCATCCGAAAATAACCTCTACTATAGGTTGGGCAAATGTTGACCCTCCAGACATTGGATTGCATCTCCCAGCATCCCACATCTTCAACTATATTGATGGAACATGCAGTCCAGCAGCATTGGAAGGTCCCTACATTGCCCATCCCAAAGTAACCTCTACTACAGGTTTGGCAAATGTTGATCCTCCAGACATTGGATTGCATCTCCCAGCATCCCACATCTTCAACTATACTGATGGAACGTGCAGTCCAACAGCACTGGAAGGTCCTTACATTGCTCATCCGAAAATAACCTCTACTACAGGTTGGGCAAATGTTGACCCTCCAGACATTGGATTGCATCTCCCAGCATCCCACATATTCAACTATACTGATGGAACGTGCAGTCCAACAGCACTGGAAGGTCCTTACATTGCTCATCCGAAAATAACCTCTACTACAGGTTGGGTAAATGTTGACTCTCCAGACATTGGATTGTATCTCCCAGCATCCCACATATTCAACTATATTGATGGAAAGTGCAGTCCAACAGCACTGGAAGGTCCTTAAATTGCTCATCCAGAAATAACCTCTGCTACAAATTGGGTAAATGTTGACCCTCCAGACATTGGATTGCATCTCCCAGCATCCCACATCTTCAGCTATACTGATGGAAAGTGCAGTCCAATAACACTGGAAGGTGCTTAAATTGCTCATTCGAAAATAACCTCTACTATAGGTTGGGCAAATGTTGACCCTCCAGACATTGGATTGCATCTCCTAGCATCTCACATCTTCAACTATATTGATGGAACGTGCAGTCCAGCAGCATTGGAAGGTCCTTATATTGCCCATCCCAAAGTAATCTCTGCTACAGGTTGGGCAAATGTTGACTCTCCACACAATGGATTGCATCTCCCAGCATCTCGCATCTTCAACTATATTGATGGAACGTGCAGTCCAGTAGCATTGGAAGGTCCTTATATTGCCCATCCCAAAGTAACCTCTGCTACAAATTGGGCAAATGTTGACCCTCCAGACATTGGATTGCATTTCCCAGCATCTCGCATCTTTAACTATATTGATGGAAAATGCAGTCCAGCAGCATTGGAAGGTCCTTAAATTGCCCATCCCAGACTTAACAATTTAAGTTAATTATATCAGTGAAATTGGCTTTTCTCATAAATCTGTTCATTGAAAAAACCAAAAGTGTTTACTATTGAGTCTTTGCTCTTTGTTTCCATCTTCAGAGTTCCATCTGAGTATCCGAGCAGGTATTCTGCAATCCAGAAGCCTGAAATAATTGATGTACAGCTGAACAGATTATCGAGAAACCAATATTTACTGGTTCTTTAAGCTATGTGCTTTCCTTTCTCCAAAAAAAGAAGCAAAAACTTGTGATGAATTAACAGTAAAAAACACTTTATGTAGGTGGTGAGAACTTGCTATGACTGGACCGCACTGGAGGTTGCTATTATAGGGTTGTTGTATGTCTTTTGGGCTATTATAGTTTGCTATGTTCAAGCTTTCTGGAATTCCTGGACCAAACGCTGGGCGTCACTGTTGCTTTACACTTGAATGGCAAGTAACCACATGGGCATAACCACAGTATATCTGGCTTCGTGTCTTCTATCTGTATTAGATTACAGTTCTGGTTTTGTGGGATGGAGATGATGGAACTGCAGTCCAAAAACTACTTCACGATAATACCAGGGATGGCGAAAGAGTGGTTTATCAGCCTCATGGGACCCCTGGGTCCCCAAATTATGACAAAGCTCACCTTATAGTAAAAAGAAAAATCCCGGTAAAATGGTAAAAAGTCATGTTAAATGCCTAAAACCACTTCACTGAGCAAACTCAGACCAAGAAGTGATGTGATGCAACACCAACAATTTATTTATTTACAGTATTTATATTCCGCCCTTCTCACCCCGAAGGGCACTCAGGGCAGATCACATTACACATATAACGCAAACATTCAATGCCTTAACATAGAACAAAGACAAGACAAACGCGGGGCTCCAAGCTGGCCTCGAACTCATGACCTCTTGGTCAGAGTGATTTGTTGCAGCTGGCTGCAGCTGGTTGCTCAACAGCCTGCGCCACAGCCCAGGCCCCCAAGATAGAGAGATGACTGTATTTCAAAACATAGGGAAGATATTAATGTTCTAAGGGTCCAAACTAGAGTCTATCCCAGCCCAACTTGGGACTCAAACCTGTCCTCTTATCTTTGCAAAACACAATGGCCTACAATTGAGCCTGTTTGCTGTCTCCTTAAGATGCATCTGAGAGGCCCTGCTCTCGGTCCCACTTGCCTCATAGGTTTGGCTGGTGGGAACGAGGGACAGGGCCTTCTCGGTAGTGGCTCCCCGGCTGTGGAATGCTTTCTCCAGTAGTGTTCGACAAGCCCTGACACTCCTAAGTTTTAGGAAAGCAGTCAAGACATGGCTGTGTACTCAGGCATTTGAGGAATAAATATCTGAGGTCATATGGCTGAATCAAGGCGTACGCGAAAGTCATCAGCGGATGAATCTAATTACTCGTGCATCTTAATATTTTATAATTCATGTTTTAATAGAGTTAATATAGCTTTTAATTGATTTTGGTATTGCGATTGTTTTATTGACCTACCACTGTTTTGCTGAATGTGTCTTTGGGGCAATGGCATTTGCCGACTGTTGTAAGCCACCCTGAGTCCCTACGGGTGCGAAAGGCGGGGTAGAAATGATGTAAATAAAAATAAATAAATAAATAAATAAATAAACAAACAAATACATTATGACATTGGGCTACTTCAGCTTACATAATGCAGACCCTAATATGTGGAGGGACACGTTAGTTGTAGTAGGCAGTCTGTGTGTTGAATGCCAATATCGGCAACTGACCCAAGATACCCAAGTGCAAAAAAAACAATCTTTATCCATTGACATGAAGTGCAATACGCTATGCGCAATGTCACTGTAGGCTCATTTGAAAGACTGAAGTGAATGAGAATACTCCACATCAGATACAAGTGTCCAACTCCTTCTATAAGATAATTTAAAAGTAAAGGTTTTCCCCTGACATTAAGTCTAGTTGTGTCCGACTCTGGGGGGTTGGTGCTCGTCTCCATTTCTAAGACGAGGAGCAGGCGTTGTCCATAGACACCTCCAAGGTCATGTGGCCACTGGCATGACTGCATGGAGCGCCGTTACCTTCCCGCCGGAGCGGTACCTATTGATCTACTCACATTTGCATGTTTTTGAACTGCTAGGTTGGCAGAAGCTGGGGCTAACAGCGGGAGCTCACCCTGCTCCCCAGATTCCAACCGCCAGTATTTCAGTCCACAAGTTCCACAGCTCAGCAATTTAACTCGCTGCACCACCGGGGGCTCCCAGGATAACTTACTCATGTATAACACTAGCCGTCGACTTTACAATTGACTTTATATTTATGGCTTCTTGGAACTTTTTTTAAAAGTTGACCAGCTTCAGATTTTGGCCGCGCTTTACCTCCGCCGAAACAGCTGAAACAAGCCAAGCTGAGATTGCTGTTTACTGCCTGTCAATTCTGAAATAGTCCAATATCAATTAAAAGAGGGGAGGGGGGAGAGGCAGACACAACGATTATTTCATTGCTGCTTCTTCAGAACATTTTGGAGGAGCCCAACAATTAGGGAAATTGCTGTCAATTTATTTTCAAAGGCTGCCGCTTAATAAATGCTATGTTGCAACCATGAATGCAAATGGGCTTCATTTCTGATTCGGATTAGCATGTCCTAACCTTACAACGTCACATGCTCAACTCCCAGGATCCCATAGCTTTGGCAGTTAAAGTGGTGCACAACTCCATTAATTCTACAGTGTAGATGCACCCACTTCTCAGCCTTTTTACTATTTTAACCTATTGTATTGTTTTTATTTGACGGTCTTATCCACCATTCCACTTATTCTTATCCACTTATTCTTGTCAAAATGCTAGTTTAATCTTCGTAGTGTTAAATGTTTATTATGTTCATTTTATTGTAAATGTACTTTATGCTATTTTGTGTATTGTGGCTATTAAGGCTTGGCCCCATGTTAGCCGCCCCGAGTCCCCGCGGGGAGATGGAGGCGGGATATAAAAATAAAGTTATTATTATTATTATTATTATATACTAGCTGTGCCCGGCCACGCGTTGCTGTGGCAAAGTGTGGTGGTATGGGAAATAAAGTATTGAGGAATTAGTGGTAGTTAGTATATGTTATTTCCTTGTTCTGTTTTATTATAACACAGTAATTTTTATATACAGTAGAGTCTCACTTATCCAAGACTTGCTTATCCAAAGTTCTGGATTATCCAAGGCAGGGGTCCTCAAACTTTTTAAGCCAAGGGCCGGTCCACAATCCTTCAGATTGTTGAGGGGCTGGATTATCATTTGAAGAAAAAAATACAAATAAATTCCGATGCACACTGCACATGTCTTATTTGTAGTGCAAAAACAACAACAACAACAAGAAGAACAATACAATAGTTAAAAATAAAAACAATTTTAACCAACATACATTTATCAGGATTTCAATGGGAAGTGTGGTCCTGCTTCTGGCCAATGAGATAGTCAAGTTAAGTAGGATTGTTGGCGTTTTTGTTGTTGTTGTTATGTGCCTTCAAGTCATTTCAGATTTTGGGTGAGCCTAAGTTTAAAATTTATTTATTTATTATTTATTTATTTACTGCATTTATTTACTACATTTGTATCACACCCTTCTCACCCCAAAGGGGACTCAGAGTGGCTTACAAATTATATGTACATACAATATATTATATTATTAGCATAGCACAATATTAGCATTACATATTACTATATTGAACTATACCACTATATTGTAATATTATTAGTAGTAATATATGTAATATAGAATATATAATTAATATTATTATATGGTATTATTATTAGTGTTATATTGTATTACATTATAATATTGTTATCAATATTATATGTATATACAATATATTATATTATTAGCATAGCACAATATTAGCATTATATATTACTATATTGAACTATACCACTATATTGTAATATTATTAGTAATATTATATGTAATATAGAATATATAATTAATATTATTATATGGTATTATTACAGTAGAGTCTCACTTATCCAACATTCACTTATCCAACATTCTGGATTATCCAACGCATTTTTGCAGTCAATGTTTTCAATACATTGTGATATTTTGGTGCTAAATTTGTAAATACAGTAATTACTACGTAGCATTACTTTCTATTGAACTACTTTTTCTGTCAAATTTGTTGTTAAACATGATGTTTTGGTGCTTAATTTATAAAATCATAACCTAATTTGATGTTTAATAGGCTACTCCTTAATCCCTCCTTATTATCCAACATATTTGCTTATCCAACGTTCTGCCGGCCCGTTTATGTTGGATAAGTGAGACTCTACTGTATTAGTGTTATATTGTATTACATTATAATATTGTTATCAATATTATATGTATATACAATATATTATATTATTAGCATAGCACAATATTAGCATTATATATTACTATATTGAACTATACCACTATATTGTAATATTGTTAGTAATATTATATGTAATATAGAATATATAATTCATATTATTATATGGTATTATTATTAGTGTTATATTGTATTACATTATAATATTGTCATCAATATTATATGTATATACAATATATTATATTATAAAACTGAGGGCGGGGGCCAGGTAAATGACCTTGGAGGGCCACATCCGGCCCCTGGGCCTTAGTTTGGGGACCCCTGATCCAAGGCATTTTTGTAGTCAATGTTTTCAATATATCGTGATATTTTGGAGCTAAATTCCTAAGTACAGTAATTACAACATAACATTACTGTGTACTGAACTACTTTTTCTGTCAAATTTGTTGTATACTGTTAATTACTGTATTTACGGATTTAGCACCAAAATATGATGATATATTGAAAACATTGACTACAAAAACGCATTGGAGAATCCAGAACCTTGGATAAGCAAGTCTTGGATAAGTGAGACTCTACTGTATATAGATTATGTCCATTTTTGGATACACGAAGAAGGTTTCTATCAGCTGTGTTGCACTTGACACTTGCGAGACCAAGAATCCCTTTCTCGCTAAAATAAGGTACAAAAATAATCCATCAAACCATCTGCGGTGTCTAAGAAAGCCACATCCTTCACATGCCATGGATTCAAGACTTCATTCTCTCCTTCTTTGCTTCCTTTGTGGACGGGATTTCTATGCACATGTGTTGCCTGTCCAGAACGAAAGCATATTTCCATGCACACAATATAGCCGAGCCCTTCAATGATCCCCGAACCGTGACCATTTGTACCTTCCCTTCTGCCATCTGGAAGCAAAATATTCCGAGTATCCACCATATGCTTATGTACTTTGCATCTAGCGAGAATCTTGGGTGGGTGGGAGGAAGAAAACAATTTAAAGCGATTCCATTTTGAGAAAATCCTATGCCATTTCTAGCCTCTCCCTACAATTATGGAAAAATAGCAATGTGTCAGTATCAATACGACCCTGAGCCTTTCTGTCCCTTTTGCTTCCTAATAATCACATCCATAGGCCACATGTGTTAGGGACAAGACAGATGTTAAGGACTATTTATAATCTTTTTTCCCATTGTTATTCTGAGAAGCCTTACTATTGTGTGATGGCAAACGCTTGGCCAACAGATGCAGATGTTTCTTTTCATGAGATGCCCATAAGAAACTGATTTTAATAGTTGATGCTGGTACTTTGCATAGGTATTAAGTCACATATAGGATCAGAGAGGTTTATATTATTATTATTATTATTACTATTATTATATTATGACACAACAAACAAGATAGATATGCTGGATTTCGTATCACAAAATCACAAGTCGAACACTTCCCAAGTGTCTAGGACTGTGTGATGTAAATTATTATTATTATTATTATTATTATTATTATTATTATTATATTATGACACAACAAACAAGATAGATATGCTGGATTTCATATCACAAAATCACAAGTCGAACACTTCCCAAGTGTCTAGGACTGTGTGATGTAAAATTATTATTATTATTATTATTATTATTATTATTATTATTATTATTATTATTATATTATGACACAACAAACAAGATAGATATGCTGGATTTCGTATCACAAAATCACAAGTCGAACACTTCCCAAGTCTTTAGGACTGTGTGATGTAAATTATTATTATTATTATTATTATTATTATTATTATTATTATTATTATATTATGACACAGCAAACATGATAGATATGCTGGATTTCATATCACAAATCACAAGTCGAACACTTCCCAAGTGTCTAGGACTGTGTGATGTATTTTCAGATGATGCGCGCAGATCCCAGTCGGGTGGCCTTTTGCAGTTGGCAGATCGTAATTTTGTCAATGTCTGTTGTTTCCAAATGCGGCTGAGCTCTCTTGGCACGGCACACAATGTGCCGATCACCACCGGGACCACCTGTACTGGTTTCTGCCAGAGTCTTTGAAGTTCAATCTTGAGGTCCTGATAGCGGCTGAGTTTTTCCTGTTGTTTTTTGTCAATGCGACTGTCACCTGGGATGGCGACATCAATGATCCAAACCTTTTTCTTTTCCACAACTATGATGTCTGGTGTGTTGTGTTCCAGAACTTTGTCAGTCTAGATTCGGAAGACACACGGTATCTTTGCGTGCTCATTTTCCAATACTTTTGCAGGTTTGTGATCCCACCAGTTCTTTGCTGCTGGGAGGTGGTACTTGAGGCATAAGTTCCAATGAATCATTTGGGCCACATGGTTGTGCCTCTGTTTGTAGTCTGTCTGTGTGATTTTCTTACAGCAGCTGAGAATATGATCAATGGTTTCGTCAGCTTCCTTGCACAGTCTGCATTTTGGGTCATCAGCTGATTTTTCGATCTTGGCCTTAATTGCCTTTGTCCTGATGTCTTGCTCCTGGGCTGCAAGGATCAGGCCTTCTGTCTCCTTCTTCAGGGTCCCATTCGTGAGCCAGAGCCAGGTCTTCTCTTTATCAGCTTTTCCTTCAATTTTGTCAAGGAACTTTCCATGCAATGTTTTGTTGTGCCAGCTGTCAGCTCTAGTTTGTAGTGCGGTTTTCTTGTACTGGTTTTTTGTCCGCTGTGCTTTGAGGAGTTTCTGATTTTTGACTTCAATCAAAGCAGGTTCTTCACTTTGCATTACATATTCTGCCAGGGCATGTTGTTGTTGTTGTTGTTGTTGTTGTTGTTGTTATTATTATTATTCTTGACTTACTCTGAGGTACAAAGAGTAGAACCTGCCCAAGGTGTCCAAATGACTGAGCAGGATTTTGAACCCAGGTTTTCAAAGCAGAGCTTTTGAAATATTTTGTGTTCTTAACTATGTTTATTTTAAACTATGGATTTGTTTAAATTGTTTTTAATTTGATGTCTATACTACTATACTACATTGACTCCAAATCCTGTTTAAGGCTTAATGTTTGGTGGAGAGCCATATTTTAAAAGCCTGTAAAATTAAGCCTTAAGCAACCCAATATAAACTTATCTAAATGAGAATCTCTTTCCAGAGTGTAGGGAGAGTGCGTCGGAGAAATTCAACCAGCTTTTTTGGAGTTTGGTATTTATGTTCCAGGCATCCCAGCCTCCCTCGAATGACAAAGGTCAATGGATTTATTTAGGGGCCTGGATTCAAACTGATGAGCGATACCCTTGATTGTGCCGTTAATAAAGCCATTAAACATAGTTTCCATCCCTTAAAAGGCGAAAAGACCTTCGAGCGGGGGCAGAAAAGCACCCGCTAATTCCCGCCAGTTCCACTTCAGATTGTTGAGATTTGTGGTTTTGAAAAAGTACACACACAAGCAACAGGTATGCTGGGAATTAACGCAAAAGAGGAGGCGGAAAGGAAGCTATTTGAAGCCAGGAGAAGAAGAAGAAAACCCAGAATTTATGGATGGTTGTATTCAAACCAAGCAAAACAGCATGAAATATGTGATTGATATATATATATAAAATAATAAAAATAAAGGGTAATGAAATTTCGGCCTAGGACAAAACAACAAAACTACACATCCCAGAAACACTAAACTTGGCAGCACAACCCCTCATCCATGCCTCTACGTTCATACAACAAAAAGCTCCAGCTACTCCAGAAAACGGCAAGGCTTTGAGACTGTAAGGCTATTCCATCTGGCCAACAAAAAATTCCCATAAGCCATAGCAACGCGTGGCCGGGCAAAGCTAGTGTGTGTGTGTGTGTGTGTGTGTGTGTGTGTGTGTGTGTGTATGTATATATATATATATAAAGGGTAATGAAATTTCGGCCTAGGACAAAACAACAAAACTGCACATCCCAGAAACACTAAACTTGGCAGCACAACCCCTCATCCATGCCTCTAAGTTCATACAACAAAAAGAAAAGAAAAATAAAGTCCTAATTAGAGGGAGAGGAATAATTGTTTTGATCCAATTGCTGCCACTTAGAAGGCTAAGCTCCGCCCACTTGGTCTCCTAGCAACCCACTCAGCCCAGGGGACAGGCAGAGTTAGGCCTTACTTAGGCCTCTTCCACACTGCCTATAAAATACAGATTATCAGATTTGAACTGGATTATATGGCAGTGTAGACTCAAGGCCCTTCTACATATCTATATAACCCATTTATAATGGACTTAATGTCAGGGGAAAAGTTTTACCCTTTACCTTAACTACCACCAATTCCTCAATACTTTATTTCCCATACCACCATACTTCGCCACTCTGATGGCACTTCCTCACTTCCTCGTTCCAACGTTGTAAATTAGTTAAACTTGCCTCCCCACTTTTTATAAGTGGTACCTTATTTCCTACTTGATAGATGCAACTATCTTTTGGGTTGCTAGGTCAGCAACGAGCAGGGGCTATATTTTATTTTTAATTGACGGGTGCTCACCCCGCCACGGGCTGGCCTCGAACTCATGACCTCATGGTATTGTAAGTTGCTTCTGGTGTGAAAGACTTGGCTTTCTACAGAAACGTTACCCAGGGGATGCCCAGATGTGTCAGCTGGGAGGCTTTGCTCATGTCCCCACAAGCTAGAGCTGACAGATGAGAGCTCGCCCTGACCGCCATGTTCGAGCTGGCAACCTTCAGGTCAGCAACCCAACCTTCAGGTCAGCAGTTCAGCCGGCACAAGGGTTTAACCCATTGCGCCACTGTGGCTCTTCTCCGAAGCTACAAAGTTGATCTGCTGGTCTCTTCAACCAAGGTTTCATGCTGCAATGCATGATGTTCCATTAAGTTTTGTTATGTGCAAACTCATGGGTGGCATGTTCATCTCTGCTTTCTCCTCTATTGCAAGAGACTTTCCTCAAAGTACTGTTTACTCCGGATAGAATTATTGCGCTCTGCTCTCCTTCGGATCGTATTTCTTCCCGGTGTCTGTTTACGCTCACAATCAACATCAAGTTTCAGCAAAAGTGAGAAGTATTTAAATATTTTTACAAAGTGCAGAAATGTCGCAGGTTCAAATAGGTTATTTTTAAGCCATGGCTGGAATGTGCAGACATGCCGTAGCCAATTGTCACCACGAGCCTCTCCAGCAAGACGTTTGGAGAAGGAGACATATGGCTCATTTCCTCAATGTTTATCTCGTGTATTCTCTATAAACAACGACATCGATAGAGTAAACATTATCTGTGTGTGTCCCAAATCTTGGGAAGTTGCCTTGGAAATTAGTTGCTATCATGGCTCCAAGTCCCACTGCCTGCTATCCCTTGAGAAAGTTTAAATAGTAATTAGTCTCACTTATCCAACATAAACGGGCCAGCAGAACGTTGAATAAGCACATTTACATTGAAGAAGATGAGAATAATGATTTGATCAGAGTTGGACAGTCTTATGTTAAATTTGAGCTTTATGTAAATATTCAAAAACATTTAACCTACTGATGCCTCAATTAATGTAATTTTATTGGTACAGTAGAGTCTTGCTTATCCAACGTAAACGGGCCAGCAGAACGTTGGATAAGCGAATATGTTGGATAATAAGGAGAGATTAAGGAAAAGCCTATTAAAAATCAAATTAGGTTATGATTTTACAAATTAAGCACCAAAGCATCATGTTATACAACAAATTTGACAGAAAAAGTAGTTCAATACGCAGTAATGCTATGTAGTAAATACTGTATTTACGAATTTAGCACCAAAATATCACAATGCACTGAAAAATTGACTACAAAAATGTGTTGGATAATCCAGAACGTTGGATAAGTGAGTGTTCGATAAGTGAGACTCTACTGTATCATCCTGGATGATGGAATAATTCAATAATATAACTACCATGGCTGCATGGAGCGCTGTTACCTTCCCGCCGGAGTGGTACCTATTGATCTACTCACATTTGCATGTTTTCGAACTGCTAAGTTGGCAGAAGCTGGGGCTAACAACAGGTAAGTGAGGATAAGTGAGTGTTGGATAAGTGAGACTCTACTGTAACATCATCAGAGATAAAAATGTAAACATTTAAATTTAAAAGTACTAACACAACAGTAAACCACCCTAAAGAACAAAGCAGAGTAAGATAATAAAAGACTGGGCAAAGTCATGGGGTTTAAACTATAAACCCTGTGAGTCAATAGTATTGGGGCATGGTAGTTAAAGTGGTGTCAAACTGCATTCATTCTACAGTGTAAATGCACCCTACCATGTTTCCCCGAAAATAAGACAGTGTCTTATATTAATTTTTGCTCCCAAAGATGCTCTAGGTCTTATTTTCAGGGGATGTCTTATTTTTCCATGAAGAAGAATTCACATTTATTGTTGAACCAAAAAAATGAACATTTATTATATACTGTACAGTAGTTGTCATCACAAACCAGCATAACCAGACAAATTGTGAATCCTATCAAGAATTTCTTGTTACTACCATTATTTCCATGTACAACGATCTATGGTACATACGTTTACCGATCCTGCATGCTCTGGTATTCTGTTCGACGGGCATGCTTCCAAACAAAAGGTCTTATTTTCAGGGGAGGCCTTTTATTTAGCAATTCAGCAAAACTTCTACTGGGTCTTATTTTCTGGGGATGTCTTATTTTAGGGGAAACAGGGTAGGACCTTGGAGACCCACTCGGCCATGGAAACCCACTGGGTGGTCTTGGGCAAGTCGCCTCGGAGGAAGGCAATGGCAAACTCTCTGGGTAAACTTTGCCAAGATAATGCTTTAGTTTCACCATAACTCAGAAATGACTTGAAGTCAGGCAACGGCAGCTGTGAAGCCTCTTTTCTCCTGTGTCTCTTGCAAAGCAGCCATGAGGCCCGGTTCTATTTCTGGGCACCTTTCGGAGTATTGAATGTGCCTTCTCTTTGGCTGCCGTCTGGACCGTCTCCTCTTCCTCTGAGGGTCGGCAGCCTGCTTGGAGTAAGGCTTGAAATACTGAACAGGGGGAGGTGAGCAGGGCAGGCTTGCTTCTGAAGAGGGACCCTTTTGTCCCTCTCTCCCCTGCCTCCTTCTTATGTATTCATTTGCATTGCACCGTTTTTGTTCAGTCCGGTTAGCAAGGAGAAAGTTGGCTTGGCTCTCCAGGCTTTGACCAACTTTTCCTTTGGAGCTGCAAGTAGGGAAAGCCTTGCTCTAGGCATCACGGTGCCAAACTTGGAGAGGCGGTTTGCGTGATGGTTTTCCCCAAGACTTTTGGAAGCTGGCCCCCATTTCTTCTTCTTCTTCTTCTTCGAGAGAAAGGCTGTCGCAATGGAAAACCCAAAGCTCAGCATTGGCAGCGTTTGACAGCGCAGGCCGCTCCCTTGTTTCGCCTGCCTGCGCCTTTCAAAATACAGTAGAGTCTCACTTATCCAACATAAACGGGCCGACAGAACGTTGGATAAGCGAATATGTTGGATAATAAGGAGGCATTAAGGAAAAGTCTATTAAACATCAAATTAGGTTATGATTTTACAAACTAAGCACCAAAACATCATGTCATACAACAAATTTGACAGAAAAAGTAGTTCAATATGCAGTAATGTTATGTTGTAATTACTGTATTTACAAATTTAGCACCAAAATATCATGATATATTGAAAACATTGACTACAGAAATGCGTTGGATAATCCAGAACGTTGGATAAGCGAGTGTTGGATAAGTGAGACTCTACTGTATATTTTGGAAGCAGACAGACTGTCATCTCCTTCCCATCAGCTGCCTTTCGTCACTGTCTTGCAGCTCCAGGCAGAAAGAAAAATTATTTTGCTGAAGGTACGGTACTCCTTTTCAGCAAGGAGTGCATCTCTACTGTAGAATTATTGCCATTTATATATTTATTTATATATGTATATTATATACATATATAATATAATTTACAATAATATATAATATTGTAATATATTGTATATGCACATAATATTAATAATATTATTTTATAATACAATATAATAATATTAATTATAAATTATATATTACATGTAATATTATTAATAATATTACAATATATAGATATAGTACAATATGGTAATTTATTGCCAGTATTGTGCTATGCTAATAATATAATATTGTATGTAAATTTAATTTGTAAGCCGCTCTGAGTCCCCTTCAGGGTGAGAAGGGCGGGATATAAATGTATTAAATAAATCAATAAATAATTAAATAAATTCGACCCCACTTTTACTGCTGTCTCAGTGCTATGGAACACAGGGATTATAGTTTTACATAGTAGATATATACTCAAGTATAAGGTAAAGGTTAAAGGTTTTCCCCTGACATTAAGTCCAGTCCAGAAACACTAAGTCCAGAAACACAAGAGGACGTTGTCGATGGATCAGTTGGCAACCTCCTTTTTAACCATCACTTGGCAATTCTGTTTGGAATGCGACCCATAAAAGTCCTGCCAATTGCAAAGGTATTTTTAAAGGAACGTAATCTTTAAAAATGATATAGGGCTTAGCGGTTTTCTGCCACAACAACTGACCTGCAGGCTTTCGGCAAGGAAATCCTACACGGATGCTTTGTGAAGCGTATGCAACTTTGTGCCAAATCCAATAGAAAATATCGACTGTTTCTGCTAATTTTGATAATTGGGAAAAGTTCACATAAATCTGCAAATGATTTCAATTTCTGTAATAATAATATTATAATAAAAAAGGTAAAGGTTTCCCCTGATGTCAAGTCCAGTCGTGACCGACTCTGGGGGTTGGTGCTCATCTCCATTTCTAAACTGAAGAGCCGGCGTTGTCCGTAGACACCTCCAAGGTCATGTGGCTGGCATGACTGCATGGAGCGCCGTTACCTTCCCGCCGGAGTGGTTTGATGTTTAATAGGCTTTTTCTTATTATCCATCATATTCGCTTATCCAACGTTCTGCCGGCCCGTTTATGTTGGATAAATGAGATTCCACTGTATTTGTTCTGATTGTATATTATTTGTTTTATTTGTTTTATTGTGATTATTTGGGCTTGGCCCCATGTTAGCCACCCTGAGTCCTTGTGGGGAGATGGTGGTAAGATATAAAAATAAAATTATTATTGTTGTTGTTGTTGTTTGGTTCTTAGCCAAATCTTGGATTATGCTCCTCTAAACTAAGTAAGAAATCCCCGGTGGCAAAGCGGGTTAAACCGCTGAGCTGCTGAACTTGCTGCCCGAAAGGTCGGCGGTTTGAATCCAGGGAGCAGAGTGAGCTCCTGCTATTAGCCCCAGCTTCTGCCAACCTAGCAGTTCGAAAACATGCAAATGTGAGTAGATCAATAGGTACCGCTTCTGCGGGAAGGTAACAGCGCTCCATGCAGTCATGCCAGTGGCCACATTACCTTGAAGGTGTCTATGGACAATGCCGGCTCTTCGGCTTAGAAATGGAGATGAGCACCAACCCCCAGAGTCGGATACGACTGGACTTAATGTCAGAGGAAACCTTTACTTTTACCTTTATATAGGGAGCATTTTGAATGATTCTAATTTTTTGATGCAGGGTAGACAATCTTTAACCTGGCCGACTGGGAAAAGGTGTGGAAGAAAAAGCTGAAATTTACATACGCGGCTGAACCAAAGGAGAACTGGTACAAGGTTTTTTTTAGGTGGTATCTGACACCGGAAAGACTAGTGAAATTCAGTAAAGGGAAAAGAGATGGGAAATGTTGGAAATGTGGCAAACACAGGGGTGACTTCATACATATGTGGTGGAGATGCAAGAAGATCAAAAAGTTCCGGCTAGAAATTCATAAAGAAATGGAGAAAATATTGTAGAAAAAAAATGACATAAAACCAGAGTATTTCCTACTAGGAATAATGGATTTCCATATGGAAAAACTTTTCATATATATGATTACGGCTGCCAGGATTTGCCTAGCCAAAATGTGGAAGACGCAAGAGATTCCCACGGTGGAAAAATGGACGCTGAAACTCTTAGAAATCAGAAACATGGATTTATTAACTCAAATAGGATTTTCCGCCAAGGAAAAAAACAGATTGGAACATAGTACAGTAGAGTCTCACTTATCCAACACTCGCTTATCCAACGTTCTGGATTATCCAACGCATTTTTGTAGTCAATGTTTTCAATATATTGTGATATTTTGGTGCTAAATTCATAAATACAGTAATTACTACATAGCATTACTGCGTATTGAACTACTTTTTCTGCCAAATTTGTTGTCTAACATGATGTTTTGGTGCTTAATTTGTAAAATCATAACCCAATTTGATGTTTAATAGGCTTTTCCTTAATCCCTCCTTGTTATCCAACATATTCGCTTATCCAACATTCTGCCGGCCCGTTTATGTTGGATAAGTGAGACTCTACTGTAAGTATATACTTGGCCAAAGGAAAATCTCACTCTCCATAAGACAATTTTTCAAAACAACTTACGGCTCACAGAAAGATGGGCATTTACAGGTAATATGCCCTGAGGTGAAGGTACAGTAGAGTCTCACTTATCCAACACTCGCTTATCCAACATTCTGGATTATCCAACGCATTTTTGTAGTCAATGTTTTCAATATATCGTGATATTTTGGTACTAAATTCGTAAATACAGTAATTACAACATAGCATTACTGCGAATTGAACTGCTTTTTCTGTCAGATTTGTTGTATAACATGATGTTTTGGTGCTTAATTTGTAAAATCATAACCTAATTGGATGTTTAATAGGCTTTTCCTTAATCCCTCCTTATCATCCAACATATTCGCTTATCCAACATTCTGCCGGCCCGTTTATGTTGGATAAGTGAGACTCTGCTGTAATTGGTTTTGCAATGCAAAGGATCTGGAAGGACATGGGGTGGGAATTTACTCCCGCTCAACTAATTTTTTTTTCTTCGACCCCTCTTTTTCTCTTAGCATCTTTATTTATCTATTCTATCTTTCTATTCACTATCATTGTTCCCACACTTTTTATGTATTCTGAAAACTATAAATAAAAATTTAAAAAAGAAAAGAAAAGAGGGCAGCCAATCTTCCCGAGTCAGGTCCCGTTTTCCCGCTAACAACCGCCGAGGGTCTGAAGTCTGAGCATATAACCAAAACGAATATGGCTTTTACTGACAGGATATTAATAGAGTGCCATGTTATGAGTCAGACTACCCCCAGGTCTGTTTGCCTTCCTCCGTTTAACGATGTAGAGACTAATGAATCTCTGGGGGGGGGGGGGGGGAGTCAATGAATATTTCATTCTCGATCTGACTGTAATGTCAAATAGCTTTTAGACTTTGTGTAAATACACCTTCGGAAGTCGTCAAAGCGGGCCGCCATCCAGAAGGGAAAGCTTGCAAACGGCAGAAGAGTCACCACCAAGTGAACAGCGGATGCCTAAGGCTGGGTCTACACTAGCATATGATGCAGTTTAAACTGCACTACAAGGTCAACCAGAGTTTGGGACTCTGTACACACTACCATATATTATTATTATTATTATTATTAATAATAATAATAATAATAACTGCCTAGAAGATCAGGGGGCAGAGGACTCTTACAAGTAAAACAAGCACTCAAAGAAGAGGAACATGCCCTGGCAGAATATGTAAAGCAAAGTTAAGAACCTGCTTGGATTGAAGTCAAAAATCAGAAACTCCTCAAAACACAGCAGACAAAGAGTCAGTACAAGAAAACCGCACTACAAACTAGAGCTGACAGCTGGCACAACAAAACATTGCATAGAAAGTTCCTTGACAAAATTGAAGGAAAAGCTGATAAGGAGAAGACCTGGCTCTGGCTCACGAATGGGACCCTGAAGAAGGAGACAGAAGGCCTGATCCTTGCAGCCCAGGAGCAAGACATCAGGACAAAGGCAATTCAGGCCAAGATCGAAAAATCAGCTGATGACCCAAAATGCAGACCGTGCAAGGAAACTGACGAAACCATTGATCATATCCTCAGCTGCTGTAAGAAAATTGCACAGACAGACTACAAACAGAGGCACAACTATGTGGCCCAAATGATTCATTCGAACTTGTGCCTCAAGTACCACCTCCCAGCAGTAAAGAACTGGTGGGATCACAAACCTGCAAAAGTATTGGAAAATGAGCACGCAAAGATACTGTGGGACTTCCGAATCCAGACTGACAATGTTCTGGAACACAACACACCAGACATCACAGTTTTGGAAAAGAAAAAGGTTTGGATCATTGATGTCGCCATCCCAGGTGACAGTCGCATTGACGAAAAACAACAGGAAAAACTCAGCCGCTATCAGGACCTCAAGATTGAATTTCAAAGACTCTGGCAGAAACCAGTGCAGGTGGTCCCGGTGGTGATGGGCACATTGGGTGTCGTGCCAAAAGATCTCAGCCGGCATTTGGAAACAATAGACATTGACAAAATTACGATCTGCCAACTGCAAAAGGCCACCCTGCTGGGATCTGCACATATCATCCGAAAATACATCACACGGTCGTAGACACTTGGGAAGTGTTCGACTTGGGATTTTGTGATATGAAATCCAGCATATCTATCTTGTTTGCTGTGTCATAATAATAATAATAATAATAATAATAATAATAATAATAATAATAATAATAATAATAATAATAATAAAATATATACTGTATATACTCAAGTATAAGCCTAGTTTTTCAGCCCTTTTTTTAAGAATGAAAAAGCCCCCCTCAGCTTATACTCGGGTGAGGGTCCTGGTTGGCTTATATTTGGGTTAGTTTATACTTGAGAATATATGATACATTTATTATTTTTCTCTATTATTATTGGTATCCTTACATTTATTATTTTTCTCTATTATTGTTGCTACTATTACATTTATTTTACTCTAAAAGTTATTGATTACTGTTAATAATAAGGACAGCCATAAAGTATGAAGCATTGGATCCTGTTTTCCCCGACATGCAAAGGGAAGATCAGGTTTCGCCCCACACACATTGGCAAGCGCATGAAACACCTCATCTTCTAATGCTCGCTACCCACACGCAGCCCCAGCCTTTTCCCTGGAGAAGCATTTAGTCTTCCAACAAAGGCAGACAGTTTAGCTTTCCCTCTTTCCTCAGGTAAAATAATGTCGCATGTGGGAAGGGAAGGATAAATCTAAAGCTTTTATTGCAACAAATGGAGAGAGTATTATACGTTCTGAAAAAAAAAAAAGCAATCTTAACAGCTCATTCTAAAGCAAGTACAGGGATTGCTTTTTTGCTTGACTATCTCGTCTCCCTCCTTTGCAGCATTTTAGAGATATGAGCCAACAGTGTGATGCAGCAGCCCCAAAGGCCAATGCAGTTCTGGCCTTATCGATAAGGGTATAGCAGGGGTCCCCAAACTTTTTAAACAGGGGGCCAGTTCACAATCCTTCGGACCATTGGAGGGCCCGACTATAATTGGCCACTGAGCAATAATAATAATAATAATAATAATAATAATAATAATAATAATAATAATAATAATAATAAATAAATAATAATAATAATAACAGCAATAATAATAAAAAAGAGGATTGGAAGAGACCCCTTGGGCCATTGAGTCCAATCCCCTTCTGCCTTTGTGCACCGAAAGCACAAGCAAAGCATCCCTGACAGATGGCCACCCAACCTCAATGTTAATAATAATAATAATAATAATAATAATAATAATAATAATAATAATAAAGAAGGTTGGAAGAGACCCTTTGGGCCATTGAGTCCAATCCCTTTCTGCCTTTGTGCACTGAAAGCACAAGCAAAGCACCCCTGACAGATGGACACCCAGCCTCAATGTTAATAATAATAATAATAATAATAATAACAACAACAGCAATAATAATAAAAAAGAGGGTTGGAAGAGACCCTTTGGGCCATTGAGTCCAATCCCCTTCTGCCTTTGTGCACCGAAAGCACAAGCAAAGCACCCCTGACAGATGGCCTCCCAGTATCAATGTCAATAATAATAATAATAATAATAATAAAGAAGGTTGGAAGAGACCCCTTGGGCCATTTTGTCCAACCCCCTTCTGCCTCTGTGGACCAAAAGCACATGCAAAGCACCCCTGACAGATGGCCACACAGCCTTAATGTTAATAATAATAATAATAATAATAATAATAATAATAACAACAACAACAACAATAATGGTTGTAAGAGAAGAAGAGAACCCTTGGGTCATTTAGTCCAACCCCCTTCAGCCCTTGTGCCGTGGGGGCCGGATAAATGGCTTCGGTGGGCCGCATCCGGCCCCCGGGCCTTAGTTTGGGGACCCCTGGGGTATAGTGTCAAAATCAAGGAAGTACATTAGGGTCTCACTTATCAAAGCTAAATGGGCCATCAGAAGCTTGGATAAGCGAATATTTATTTATTTATTAGCTACATTTATATGCCGCCCTTCTCACCCCAAAGGGGACTCAGAGCGGCTTACAAATTAAATTTACATACAATATTATATTAGCATAGTACAATACTGGTAATAAATTACTATATTGTACTGTATCAATATATTGTAATATTATTACATGTAAAATATAATATATAATTATTATATTGTATTACAGTAGAGTCTCACTTATCCAAGCTAAACGGGCCGGCAGAAGCTTGGATAAGCAAATATCTTGGATAATAAGGAGGGATTAAGGAAAAGCCCATTGAACATCAAATTAGGTTATGCTTTTACAAATTAAGCACCAAAACATCATGTTATACAACAAATTTGGCAGAAAAAATATTTCAATACGCAGTAATGTTATGTTGTAATGACTGTATTTACGAATTTAGCACCAAAATATCACGATATATTGAAAACATTGACTACAAAAATGGCTTGGATAATCCAGAAACTTGGATAAGTGAGACTCTACTGTAGTAATATTACATGTAAAATATAATATCTAATTATTATATTGTATTATTAGTATTATATTGTATTATAATATAATATGAATATTATATGTATATATAATATGTTATAATTATTATATATTATTGTAAATTATATATATAAATATATAAACACACACACATACAGTAGAGTCTCACTTATCCAAGCTAAACGGGCCGGCAGAAGCTTGGATAAGTGAATATCTTGGATAATAAGGAGGGATTAAGGAAAAGCCTATTAAACATCAAATTAGGTTATGATTTTACAAATTAAGCACCAAAACATTATGTTACACAACAAATTTGACAGAAAACGTAGTTCAATACGCAGTAATGTTATGTTGTAATTACTGTATTTACGAATTTAGCACCAAAATATCACGATATATTGAAAACATTGACTACAAAAATGGCTTGGATTAACCAGAGGCTTGGATAAGCGAGGCTTGGATTAGTGAGACTCTACTGTATATATATGTGCGCGCGCGTGTGTATATTTATATATATATAAAACTAGCATAGCATGAATATCCTGGATAATAAAGAGGGATTCAGGAAAAGCCTATTCAACATCAAATTAAGTTATGATTTTACAAATTAAGCATTAAAACATCCTGTTTTACAACAAATTTGACAGAAAAAGCAGTTCAATACGCAGTAATGTTATGTTGTAATTACTGTATTTACGAATTTAGCACCAAAATATCACGATATATTGAAAACATTGACTACAAAAATGGCTTGGATAATCCAGAAACTTGGATGAGCGAGGCTTGGATAAGTGAGACTCTACTATACTGTAATAGTAAAAGGTAAAGGTTTTCCCCTCACATTAAGTCTAGTTGTTTCCGACTCTGGAGGCTGGTGCTCATCTCCATTTCTAAGCCAAAGAGCCGGCGTTGTCTGTAGACAATTAGCATTGAATGGCCTTGCAGCTTCAAAGCCTGCCTGGGGGAATCCTTTGTTGGGAGGTGTTAGCTGCCCCTGATTGTTTCATGTCTGGAATTCCTCTGTTTTCTGAGTGTGGACAATTTCAACGAAAGGAGGAAATCATGAAAATGAACAAAATCTGGCTATCAGTATTAAAAAAACATCTAAAATCAGAACAGTAAATAAAGAACAACACTCAGAAAACAGGGAAATTCCAGACAGGAAACAATTTCTCCCACCCTGGACATTATTCCACAGATATATAAACCTCACTTGCCTAGTTTCCAACAGAATCTTTTTCTCCAGAAGACAAAAAAAGTGCTTCTTCTTCTTTCTTTTTTTTTACCACAAAAAAAGAAAAATAAAAGACCTGAAGGTTCGCATTACAGCTTCTATTTTTACCCCAAAAATGCAGTTACTGCCAAAAAGGCTAAACAGCCTGAATCAGAAGCAAATGAAAGGGATGGAAAAACATTACTCACTCCTCTCGAGCAGCATTTTTTCAAAGAGGAAACAGGAATCCCTTCGGATTACTTCCAGCATTCGCTAGCCTATGTAGTACAACTGACAGTGTCAGGAATCACCAAAAATGTACAAACACAACCTCGTGCCCCAATAATCTTGCATGTGCTACGATTTGAAAAATAAGACACTTATAATTATAGTTTCGATGTCTGAATATTCGTTTCTAAAGGATATTGCTAGCAAAGCACAGGCAGAAACTTGCTGGTACAGGTATATTGCATTAAAAAAGTAAATCCAAAATCTCAAACACTTCTAGGTAAAGGTAAAGGTTTTCCCCTGACATTAAGTCCAGTCGTGTCCAATTCTGGGGGTTGGTGCTCATCTCCATTTCTAAGCCGAAGAGCCGGCGTTATCCATAGACACCTCCAAGGTTATGTGGCCGGCATGACTGCATGGAGCACTGTTATCTTTCTGCCCATTGATCTACTCACATTTGCATGTTTTCGAACTGCTAGGTTGGCAGAAGCTGGGACTAGCAGTAGGAGCTCATCCCACATCCCAGATTTGAACCGCCTTTCGGTCAGGAAGTTTAGCAGCTCAGTGGTTTAACCTGAAATAGTCCCAAGTATTTCAGAAAAGCTATTTATAATAATGTATAAATATGTAATATATTGTATATACCTATAATATTGATAATAATATTATAATGGAATACAATATTATACTACTAATAATACAATATAATATTATCCAAGCCTCGCTCATCCAAGTTTCTGGATTATCCAAGCCATTTTTGTAGTCAATGTTTTCAATACATCGTGATATTTTGGTGCTAAATTCGTAAATACAGTAATTATTACATAGCATTACTGTGTACTGAACTACTTTTTCTGCCAAATTTGTTGTCTAACATGATGTTTTGGTGCTTAATTTGTAAAATCATAACCTAATTTGATGTTTAATAGGCTTTTCCTTAATGCCTCCTTATTATCCAACATATTCGCTTATCCAACATTCTGCCAGCCCGTTTATGTTGGATAAGTGAAACTCTACTGTAATAAGTAAACTGAAAAGCAAGGAAAAACCCAAACAAACTGCGGCTCTGCAAAAGAGAAAGACACAATCTGGAGTATGTTTGAATTCCATCCACCTCCAAAAAACTGCCAATGTCCATGCAAATCATACTGTGTAGAGAGAAGGAATGATTTGCTAGGCACTGTAAATTAGATAATAAAAGGTACTGGAGGAAACAAATAAATTATCCCATGGCTTTCCAGCCACGGTTGCAATCATAAATAATGCTTAAACCCAATACTGTGTTTACCGGCAACATTTTTCTTTGCCCGTGATCACGATGCGATGATACATCACGTAATTTAATAACCACCGACCCTTTCGTGCCAGAATAAAAGATGTAAAAATTGCTCTGAAAGCAGCAGCTGGCGGTGGACAGAACCCTGGGAGGAGGCAGATCGTGGTTTGAAACAACTTTGCTGCTGACGGACAGACGCCGGTGACGGTTCCAGCTGTCACAGGCTTAACCTTCTTTGACTTTGGCTGGAGTTTTTATATACAAAAAGGGGACCAGGGAGCCAG